>NC_056731.1:363591362-363721362 GCF_019279795.1 Protopterus annectens | reverse complement strand
TATAGTTGAGGGGTATGATTATGCATACAGCTTACTACCGCTCCCAGGATTCAAATCATGGCTGTGTGTGCTAAAAATACAACAGTTTATGTCACAGTAGAGTGTGATGTTTGGATTTTGCTGTGTCATTTCGTTGTTTTCTGTCTAAGTCTCCCTCAGTTGTACAATATGGCCTTGTGATTACAACAGTCATATACAGACATTTCTACACATTTTATTTTTGCAGCACAGTGTCGGTAACAGTGCTTAATACAACATTACTATTAAGAGAATGCAACACTACATTACCATATGATACCAGAGTAAACACAAGCAGTCCAGGAGTTAGACCTTTATTGCCAGGCTTTTACCTTTTTATTTACATACAACCTATATGAGACTCTGCCTGACATATTGTCTGGTTTATTCAGTACATCCCATACACAATACAGGTTTTATACTGGAAATTAACTTTCTACTACTTTTAGATTAATTTCTTATGACAGTACATGCAAGATTATTTCTAACTTGCTTCACGACGCAGTCTTTGCAGCCTACACGCATGGGCTTCCTGATTCACAGCCCGCTCCGCTGCAGCTATCAGAGACATATAGAGAAATATTTAGCCTTATCTATCCATAATATACACGAGCTAGGCAATTATTAAACAGTTAGTAGAATGAGTACTTACACACTGCTGGGACATCACCCCTCTGCCTAGCTTCCTGGATCCACTGATCCAAGAGATCCCTCTTCCTCCATTTCAGGTCGGCATAGTGATGCCTGACCTGCTCACCAGTTCAAGGGAGGTCACGGGAGAGACAGTCCCAGGCTTCCGCTTTATATTGGGAACCCTGGTACTGGCCCTCCAGCAGTCTATCTTCATGGTCTTTTAGCAGGAGTCCTGCCATGACCTTAGATTCCTGGATGCCCCAGTGCTGCGCTCAGAAGTGCGATTCTTCCTCAACACCAGCCATTGTGCCTACAGGAGGAAGCTGCAACCAGTTATGAGATGTATTCCCACCTGTGGTGTTTAAATAGGGCCGATTTCTGGCACTTTGTCATGATTGGACAGTTTGAAAATGCTAAGCTATGGGCAAACCTGCTTACCTAAGGTTGGCATTACTTAAAGGGGCATACCAATGGGCAAATCTATTTATCTGGGCTACGCATTCCTTACACCTAGTAAGCAGAGATGTGCAATGCTTAGCATTGCTTATTTTTTTGATTATTTTGTTGCTGGGCAGAACAAGGGCTGTTGGATACAGAGTGACTAAGGCATTTTTAAGCAGTTGTAAGCGGGTTTGCATGGGTTTGTGCGATGGTAAGCAATGCTAACTACTGGGTAAATATGTTTACAGAGAGTTAGCCTCCAAATTGCTTATTCTGTGTAGGCATTGCTTAACCCCACACAAACAGCCTTAAACCCACTTAGTACTGCTTAAAAATGCTTACTCCCACTTAACCATCCACTAATTTCTTTAAAAGACAAGAAAAAGGGGTGATAGGAAAGAGGTGTGCAATGCTTAGCATTGCTTATTTTTAATTTTACACACTATTTGCTGTATGGCATTAATTTATCATTCATTACATATCATAAATGCAGAATCCCTGATTCATGTGTAAGTATACTGTATGGGGCACTTGTGTTTATTGGGGGATTTCATCACTTTATTACAATGACACCTCACATCTGGACTTAATGCAGTACTCCAGTTCACAAATATATGTTATTTAGTAGGTTAAACACAAAATAATTGTTTATGAATTGCTTTCACATGTAAAATGGAAATTTGCTACAGTGAGACTCGAACCAGGAATAACTGCTCGCAAAGCGTACACTCTAACCACTACACTATAGCAGTACTGCTTTTACTGAATGAATCTCGCTATTTAATGTCTTGTGCTGATGAAGCTAGACTTTGCGTAGCTTAGCAACTACAGATAAACTTTAATGCTTTTATAAAAAAAAAATCTAGTAGTGTTCCTTTATCTATACCTTTCACAAATATCCCTGCTATTGCTACACCTGTTATTTTGTTAGCTTTCTGCTTCACAGTGGGCATACCTCTCAACCCCTTGGAGTGCAAACTCTGGACAAACCCGGAAATGATGGGGGAACAAATGAAGGGACAGATTTAACATATTGCTGTAGATTTCTGCATGCATCTGTACATTTTACAGCTATCCTGATGTGTTCCGGGTGCTATGAGCATTCTCGCTCATTTTGATTGCCGAACAGCAATTCTTGATTGCAGGAGCATGTATATTGTGAGAGCTCTGGTCTCATATACACCCCCTGCACTCATCCACGGCTCTGTGTTAGTTTAGGAGCACAGGTAGCGTGCCTTGGTAAACATGCATGGGGTGCTGCAGTGCTGCACTTAGATGGTCGTTTCCATGCAGGAATAACCTATTCCTGCACTGAAGATTAGTGAATCCTGGGGAATCTGAACAGTAGATGTGGCAACACCACCACCTAGGGGACAAAAGAGGCACTATGTGCTGGTTGGATGCGTACAGCTTAAAAACCTTCATTTTAATAAAAAAATGCATGAAGTTTGTTAATGTAAATCTTTATATATATATATATATATATATATATATATATATATATATATATATATATATATATGTGTGTGTGTGTGTGTGTGTTTGTGTGTGTGTGTGTGTGTATATATATATATATATATATATATATATATATATACACATATGGAAATGCATAACTAAAAGCTACCTAGAAGGTTGTTTACCAAGAAAACTCTCAAATATGAGGCTAACCAAACATACAGCCATTTGCTTAAATTAATGCTCCATGATAATTTATTTATTTATTTAAATTATGCATCAAAGAGACAAATCCTGGAAGCTTTACTAAAAGAATAAACTTCCTGAAACTCTTCTCCAATATATACAGCTCTGTTACTTTGAAAAAAAACAAACCTTCAAAGACAAAAATTCCTACTGCATTAAGCTCCAGTCCAATCATCCCCAAAAACCTAGGCTTTTTTGGAGCTCCATAAACTCACTCCTCAACCCAGGCTCCAAAAATAACCCCTGTCTGGACCCAAGTAAATCTGACCTTGAATTAGCGTCACTATTCAACTCTTTCTTTATAGAGTCAATATCCAACCTAACGAAAACTTTTCCCAACAATTACCCATCTCTCCTACATTCCACCTCATCCATGTCCCCAAATAATTTCCCCCCATGTTTGAGCTTAAACCTGTCTCCAATAACTACATAAAAAGACTTCTATCCAAACTTAAACCCTGCTGCAATGCACCTGACAACATCCCCTCTTCCTTTCTCAAGTCTGCTGCCGATGGTATAGTTCTCCCAATTAGTATCCTAATTAATAGATCCATAAAGGAATCCTATGTCCCTAAACTCTGGCGTTCCACCTTTATTCTTCCTCTCCACAGGGGGAGGCAAAACACTAACATTTCAAACTTTTTCCCTATAGCTCTTCTCTCTCCGATCTCCAAAATCCTAGAAAAATGCATCCACCTCCAACTTATGCCTTTTCTGACTAAAAAACAACTTCTTACCCATACCCAACATGGCTTTCAACCAGAACATAGCACCATAAGAGCTCTACTCTCATTCTTAGAAACTGTCAATCAAGCCCAAGATTCTGGGAACTTAGTATCCACAGTGCTCCTAGATCTCTCTAATGCATTCAATACTGTTTCCCATAAGCACCTTCTAAGTCACCTCTCAAACCTCTCCCAAAACACTTTTTCCTGGTTCTCAAGCTATCTGTCAGATAGATCTCAGGCTGTGAAATGGAAAAAAGGCACCTCACCTTTCTTACACACCCCTACCAGAGTACCACAGGGGTCCTTCCTCGGACCAGTGCTGTTTAATATCTTTATCAATAACTTTCACTCTGCTATTCCTAATGCCAAAGTCATCCAATATGCAGATGACTCTATATTTGTCTGCTCTGCCTCTAACCTCCCTGAACTCCTATTTAACATTCAGACTGCCTTCTCAACTACTGAGATCTGGATGCACCATAATCACCTTTCTCTCAGTGCTAACAAATCTAAAATACTACTATTCACACCCTCAAAATCTTTTTCTTTTGATAAAAATTCCTTCCAAGTCCTTAGCCAAAGCAACTCTCCGATTGAATTTGTTTCCTTTTCCAAGCTACTCGGTGTAACTATAGATGAGCACCTCAAGTGTGACATCCATATTCAGCAAAATATAAAGAAAACCCACCAAAAACTAGGTATGCTATACAAGAACAACCACTTCCACTCTACTTCTACCAGGCATACTCTGGCCTACTCTTACCTCCTTCCCTCCCTTCTGTATGGTGCCCTACTACTAATTAACCTATCCACTTCCATCACTTCCAAACTTGAAAGCTGTTGTAACAAAATTTCTAAATTTGCCACCAAAGCCAAACATTCTACTCATCACTGTGTTACCCTCCAATCCCTCAACTGGTTAGAATTCACAAATTACCTGGACTTCCTCCAGATTGCTACAGCACATAGACTAATATTTAATCCAACAAAATGCCCCACTCTAACTAACATTCTTCCCCCATACACCTCAAACAGAACTCACAAATCTGAACACCAAAACTTAATTGCTGTCCACAAACCTAAATGTCCTGCTGGACAACTTCTCCTCTCCTTCTCCTTAGGTAAGAAATGGAACTCTCTCCCATCCACACTAAGGACAATGTCAAACACAAACAACTTCAAAACTCAGCTTTACACTTACCTCTCCTCCAAATGTAAATGTAAATGCATTTTCCCTACCTAGAACTCTTTAACAAAAGCCCATGGGAGGGTATCCTCCTGAGTTCCTAAGCACCTTATAGCTGGCTATAACCTTCTATAACAAATTCCCATACAATCTCCCACAGATTTTGACTTTTTTTACTTTAACTGTGTGAATTTGTTAAAATGTATCTGCACGATGTTTTACCACTATGGGCAATACTGCTTATGCTTTGTATTATCCCATCACTGTTCACAAGCATAAAATGACCAAAAACCAAATGTAAAGTTCATAAATAGAAAGGGGAGGATGCCAGAGGGTGAAACCAGTCTGTTGTTCCTGTTTCCAGATGGTGATTGCTGGAGAGATGGCCTACTAAGACAGCAGCATTGCTTTATGCTGTCTTTTTCACTGTTTTTGTATTTATGGACTTTCCATTTGGAGTTTGGTCGTTTTATGTTTGTGATCAGTGATGGGATTTATTGTTTATATGTACAATAAAAGCTGCTATTAAGGGAGAATTTTCTGAAGTGCTGGATTATTTGCTGTGTTCTTGTTTGGATCCGCTTGCACTCTAACTCTGGGGCGTGCACCATAACTGTTTGCATATATATATATATATATATATATATATATATATATATATATTTATATATGTATATATGTATATACACACACACACACACACACACACACACACACACACACACACACACACACACAACATACACACACACACACACACACACACACACACACACATAAATATATATATTAACATATGTAAACATTACCGCAGTTTTTCTTATAAGTAAATACAACTTTTTTTATTTAGCAAACTATCTAAATATTTCTTGGCAATGGGGAATTCTGATGCAATAAAAGGGTATTTCAAAAAAAAATAAGCATCTTTCTAAATCTGATGAAAAATCAGGATAGTAAAAACAGAGCCAAGGTACTTCAGCATAGTCTACTCTTACAAAAAAGTATGTTCTTCTTGAATTACTGAACTAAAATATTTTTGTGGTTAAGTTTAATGCATAAAACATCATTAAAATAAATGTCATACATATATTAAAATTTATACAGAATTATTTTGTCTTCTGGCAGGCTTAGAAATATAGTTATAGATATAGATATAGATATAGATATAGATATAGATATATTAACAAGTACAATCACACAGAATCATAAACCAGCATACAAAAAAATGAAATCCATTTTATAAGAAGAATAAGACAATCTAAGGTGTGATTATTTCTTACGTTATTTTTCTTACTACAGCTGAAATGAGCTCCAGAACATGCTTGTGTGAAATTAATTTAGACTACTACTGCTAACTGTTCCAACTGAGAGGAGGAACATTAATCGTCTTTCAATGGTGTTCTACTGTGGGACGTTCTTGTGGGTTTTCATCCCACAGATTTCTGTTTCAGTGGGAACATTTGTATTATAAATGAAGGGCTGTCACACAGCTCAGTTTTCTGTTTTGCTGAGCTGCAGACCACTGTGAATACTTGTGCAAAACAAAAGATAGGGCAAAGAAGGAAAATCCACCATTAATCTCTTTTTGACATGAGTTCAGACTACTACATGATGTGGTATGTTACAGCACTATCAGCCTGCTATTCTAGCCACTGCAAATATAATTTCAAACTCTGCAGTATAAGGTACCAGCTATTAGTTACAACTCTTCCTGACCTAGTATCCAGCTAAAGGTAAAAATATATAGGTTCATATCTTCATAGGTTGGTACCTGGCTATCGGCCCTAGGGCCTATACAAGCCTAGCCATAACAATTCCCTGGCTATTTCTTCACACACTATTTACTTCCCTGGATCCCTGTTTAGCAGGGCAACTGACGTGATCCCCAGGGTGAATTTCCTTTCTCCCATCCAATCGACAGGGTTCCTTTTGAAGAGGGCCAAAGAGGCGCTCTGCTTGACATGTATGGGCAGTCTATTCCCGAATCTGGGGAGTCTTTGGGTCAGGAACCTATCCCACCAACATGTTTTGTTTATTATGATGACAAGATTTAGATCCCTGGAGCGTGTGGTTCTGAGGGATTGGGATTTCTTTAAGTGTAGCATGACCAACAGCTCTGGGTTTGACATGGCCTTGTATGTTAAGCAGAGATTGCCTCTGAGTAGACAATATGTGACAGAGTATAGCTGGATTTTTTAAGGCGGTCAGCATAGGGAATCTGCTTTAGGCCTCTGATTCTTTTAGTGAGGTATTTCTATGGCCTTTCCAGTTGTTGCAGATGTCTTGAGAGGTACATACCAAACGGGGCATTGCATTCTATAATGGGTTTAATGAGGGATGAATACAGTGGGACAATGACCTCCTTTTTTCTGGATGAAAAGCCCTTAGTGATGAGGTGTGCCACATAGAAGGATTTGTGGCGATGTGGTTATTGAAGGTGAGACCACTATCCACCTGTGTCCGTAAGTCTCTTATCACACTTTCGGTGTTTAGTGTACTGCCACCTATGTGGCAATTCACGGGTACATGTTTTTTCCCAAAGGGGATAACTATACATTTCTTGGCATTGAGCTTGAGCCCATGGCTCTGGCACCAAGCATCTGTTACTGTAAGGCCCTTTTGTAGACTATCTATATCATTTGGGGATTCAATAATGGCTCCCAGTTTGCAATCATCTGCAAACTTTGTTAGCCAGAGTCCCTTAGTGTTGGCCTGTACTTCAGAGAAGTAGATGCCAAACAAGAGCGGTCCCAGGACTGAACCCTGAGGTACTCCACTTGTCACTTGCCTGGAGCTGGATTTGGAGTTGTCTACTTTTACAGTGTGGGTTCTGTCAGTAGGCCAGTTGCCAACCCATCAAGTGATGTAGGGATTAATGCCCAGCTTAGTTAGTCTATCTATGATTCCAAAGTGGGGGGTGGTGTCAAAGGCCTTGGCGAGGTCCATATAGGCTGTGTGGACTGCCTTACCCTCGTCCTCAGCTCTGGAGACTGATTTGAAGAAGTCAATCAGGTTCAGGAGACAAGATTGGCCCTTCACGAACCCAAACTGGGTGGGGTCCAGTGTTTGAAGGTTGCCAATGTCTTTGTTTATAAGCTCTATGATAATACATTCCATGGCCTTGCAGATCAGGCTCATCAGACTGATGGGGCAGTAGTTTCTGAGATCCAAGGTGGATCCCCCCTTGTGGAGTGGGATAACTGTAGCTGTGCGCCACTCAGTGGGCACGAAGCCTGAGGTGAGGCTATGATTAAACATGACACTTAGGTGAGGTGCCAGTTCATTTTGTAGTTCATGTAATACACAGCCCAGGATATCATCTGGTCCCATGGATGCTGTATTCTTAGCTTTGGAGAGTGCGTTTTTTACCTGTGTGGCTATTATTACTGGAATTTGGCAATCTTCCGGAATTGAGATGGGTCATTTAGTGGGTGAGAGGGGGGTGAAGTTGGCACTGAATTGATCTGCCAGGATATTGGCAATATCCTTGGGTTCAGTATATTTAATGCCATTCTGTTGTATCTCAGAGCAGATCTGAGCATTGCCATTTAAATTCTTGACATAGTTATAGAATGTCTTGTGGTTGTCTTTGGAATCTTTGGCAATTTTATTTTCATAACTAGCTTTGGAGGATTTTATGAGGGATCTCAGCTTCTTACTGAGGCTGATAAGGGAGTTTTGTGCATCCTGGGATTTTCCTCTTTTCTGCAACAGTTTCTTCTTTTTGTTGTAAAGTTTGTTTATGGCAGGGGACCACCAGATTGGCTTCCTTTTTTTGGAGGAGAGCATCTTGGTTCTATTTGGGATGTCACGATTCATGCATGAGTGGATGTATTCATACAGTGTCTTAGTGTAGGATTCAGCAGTCAAACTTTCAGTTCCTGTCTGCATGGGTATCATGAAGTTTGTCACTTCTGACTTGAGTAGCATGAAGTTGGCTTTGGAGAAGTTTTTTATTGAGGTTTCCTTACTGGGGGGTGGGGGTGGGATGTGGATGTTAAGGGTGATTACCTTATGGTCATTCCTGACCAACTAGGGGCTGACCATAGATATGGAGCATCAATTTCCCATGTTGGTAATGACCAGGTCTAGGATATTGGAGCCCCTGGTGGGACTAAGGATTAGTTGATCCAGGGTGTTGGAATTTATGAATTCCAAGAACCGTTGGGCAAAGGTGTTGGTACATGAGTTGTTTTCCCAGTTAATGGCAGGGTAGTTGAAATCATCCAGTATTAGGGTGTTTGGTTGTATCTTAATATTTTCCAGTATGTTTAGAAAGGTGTAGTGAGAATCTTGGGGCATGGTGGGGGATCTGTAGCAAGCTACAATTTGGATTGCAGTCTTACTTAATGTTAGTTGCATCTGGAGAATTCAGGCACATTGTGTTGGCAACTAGCCTGGTGGTGTGAATATCCTTGGTGAATATGGACCCTCTTCCACCTTTAGTGTTTCTGTCCTGGTTTGGTGGCCGAAAAGTGTGGTAAGAGTTGTTATCTGGTATTGCAAGGGTGCAATCTGAAGCCTTGAACCAGGTCTCAGTTACTGCACAGATATCGATTTTCTCCATTTTTAGGAGTGCCTCGAGAGAGTGCATTTTGAGGTTTAGACTTCTAGCATTGAGTAGCATTACCTTCAGAATTTGCATGCTTGTACCTGTTACGGTGGTGGTTTTGTCCTTTGAATCTTGCCTAAAAAAGGCACTATAGGGGTGGGAAGAGCCTTAGCCAGTAACCTGAATCCCAGGGGCAACAGGTGCAGACCATCTCTGGCAAAGCATCATGGTCTGTCGATCATGCCATCCCAGGAAGACCGATACTGGATCCCCTTTGAATAACACCAGAAGCTTAGCCAATTGTTGAAGTCAATCATTTTGTCCTTATATTGTGGTATCATTCTGGGCGAAGGCAGGATGCTACTCAGGGCTAGGGTCATACCTGCCTGGGCCACATGATCTGAGAGTTCTTCCATGTCTCTTTTCATGTAGTTCAGGGAGATACGTCTCATGTCATTCACTCCAACATGGACAATGACAGAGTCATATTTGTACTTGTTGTGGAGTGACTTGAGTGCATGCTTTATGTGGTGGATCCTGGCACCCGATAGGCAGCTGACTGTAATTTTCTCCTTGTTCAGCCTGGTGAGTGGGACATCAGTGTGCCTGACTATAGAGTCACCTATGACTAAAGTGTTAGGTATGTTGTCTTGCCTTAGGGGCTGTTGCTGGGTGGCACACTGGTGTTGTGAGCTTAGTGACACTTTGGTTGTGATTGGTGTTTGTTTGCATTTCAACTTCAGAGGTCCTTGTTGCTTGGGCAGGTTACAGTTAAGGGCCTTCGCATATGTGGATTTAATGTTGCTATGTGCGGGTGCTGGTGGTGTGGGTTTAGAAGGGCTATGTGTTGCTTGAGGTGTAGGTGTTAACTTTCTTCTCTTGACTGTCTAGCACAATCTTGGATAGAGAGAGCTTTGCTTCCAATTTGGCTATGTAAGTGCATCTCTCACAGGCTGTAGTGTTGGGTGGTAGGAGGAGAGGGTTGTCTGTGTACATGAAGCAATTGTTGCATTGCCCCAGTATGCCCAGATTCACCAGGTGGACAGGAGAAATCACCAGAAGCTGACTCTTAGGCATGCTTGGTTTGGTGCTTTTTTTGTAAAGTACAGGAGCTGTTTTCCCTTGCCTTAGCAAGGTACTTTGCAATTATAGGCTGTTGAGTGCCTATGATTAATTTCTCCTTATTAACAAGGAGAGTTTAGTGCTTGTATCAGTTTAAGGCTTCCCAGTGCATTCCAGCAGGTATTAGAACAAGTACTAGTCACAGGGATGCTTAAAGGTAAGATGAAAAAAATGGTTTATCCTAAACACTGCAGTGTGCACTAGATAAGTTAGATGTGAAAGTAGGTAACTTAAGTTTTACCTGTCTAAAAAGTTAAGTTTTAGTGGAGAGTCACTATTTTTAAAACAGCAAGATAGATTGAAAGAGGGTGGCCACTTTTGTATTCTGGTACTATGGAATACAGTAGGATGGCCAATAAATTTAAATAGTTGAAGGGGAGTGATTTCACAAAATGATAATTTTGTGATTACTCACACAAGCCAGTGAAAGCAGAGAGGAAATGAGATATATGGTCAAATTAACATAAGAGGCAGGCAACTAGAAATACAGTGGTATTTAAGAACACGACAGTAAGTGGGTAGGTGGGAAAAAAAATCTGCCTGACCCACAAGAGACAGAGCTGTGGTCTCTTTTGAAGTTTTAATATGCAGTTAAAAGCAGAATACAAGTAAAACAGAAGGTAAAGAAAACAAATCACAGTATTCAAAATATAAAAAGGCAATAAAGTAATACAAAATACAACAAATAAAAAGCAAACTAACTTTTCCTTCACAGCAAAGTGTAGCAGAGCTTATGAGCTTTTCTAGTAAAGCTCTGAAATGTTTTATTTTACCCCTTAAATAAAAGGTATAGTTCCTAGCTCCACCCCCTCAGTTCACAAATGATTAACCTTAAATGACCTCTTCTATCTTAGGTATGAGTCCTTAATTGATCAGCTCTAATTTCTGCCTGACTCACAAGAGACAGAGCTGTGGTCTCTTTTGAAGTTTTAATATGCAGTTAAAAGCAGAATACAAGTAAAACACAAGGTAAAGAAAACAAATCACAGTATTCAGAATATAAAAAGGCAATAAAGTAATACAAGATACAACAAATAAAAAGCAAACTAACCTATATTTTCACTGTTAAGGTTAACTAGCTTGTTTGCACACGCGCTCCTCACTGCTGGCTTGCCTACACTTTGCACCATTCTGAGTTTTTGTATTGTTTTGCATTTTTACTGACTGTACTGGAGTGGCTGCTAGTCCAGCGTTGCTTCTTGCTGAGCTGTGTGCTTTGGTACTATGATGTCGGATTGCATTATTATTTTTTTGTTTTCACTTTTAATGTTTTGCTCAGTTTAATGCTATTTTTCTTACTGTTTCTACTTAATGTTATCATTATTGCACTTCTTCCTGCCTCGTTCACCACTTATTATTTCCAATATGGCAGTAAATGTGCTGCGTCTGGTACCCAGGGCAAAGACCACTTGTGAATTCTAAAATGAGACAAAAACAAATTTAGCTTGTTAGAAATCACACACATTTATAATTTTCAATCATGAATGAATGTATGGAAGGTTTTATTTATTTAGTTACTTAACTAATTTTAAGTGGGCAATTGTATTTTTAATCACAAATGAATGAATGAATGCTTACAACCATGTGTGTGTCGTGTATGTTTGTTTCTTTATTTTTTATTTTGTTTGTTTTTATTTTATTTACTTTTTAAGTCAATAAACCCATGGTGCATAAGTCCCTTTGCAGAGGAGATGTGGGACCAAGGTTAAATAGAGCAGAACAGAATGAAAACCAAGCTGCACAGGATAAAGCTTCTTAATAGTTTATAGCCTTAGCCATCTCACTAGCAGATTTACCTGTGGAGGAGGGATAAAGAGGAGAGATAAAGCTCCCCACTAGGCTTCACTTTCAACCATGCCACTTTTAGCAGTATTTTCTATTTTTAACCTTCCCCAGTACCATACAATTCTGCTTTATTTGTAGCTTGGTAGCATGCTTCTTGAAATGTGATTGGACTGTGAGGATTAGATCCTAGTCAGCTGATTCTGACAGCCCAATCACATTCCAGGAGCCACACTGCCAAGCCTGCGTCAGGAGTTACAGGCAGCATAATGAAAATTAATAAATGAACTATTTTTGTGGCTTCCTGTCAATAAACTGTTCAAAGACTGGAGCTTCTGAGGATTTATTGAATGTGACCACACTTAGCAATAATAATATACTTTAGAGTTTAAAGCTGAGCTGGAAGAGGTTTCAGAATTTTACATTTGTTTATGCGTTTGACTCATTTATTTATTTTTTCTTATTTGCTTTGAAAATGCCTGGTCTAAGGCTGCACATTGATGAGGCATGGAATTAATATAGCCAGCTACAAATACTGTAAGTTCATCCATCAAATCTGCCTATATCTCAAGTGTACTTCTTTGCACAGAATATTCCTCATTTTGCTTCATTAAAAGATGATGCTTCATGCTGTTCAACATTAAAATGGTCTGTCACACTTTCATTGATAACTCTTAACTTCTTTACTCAGAAATCAGGGATAAAGCCAGAAATAATTGGGGGAGGGGAGACAAAGGGACAAAAATATGGATAATTTTTAAATATTACTCTAATTCATTTACAATGTTAGATGAAAAAGTTTTGAATCAACATGCATTTTCTTGACAATGTGAAGTATGAAACTGAATAAATGCTGTTATTGGCTGACTGTAATCCTAAATGATTTACCAGAAAATCAAGAATTTTACAAAGGGGCAAGGCAAAGATATAAGGTAAAATTAAGGTCAGTTGACAGGTATGTATTCACTGTTAAGATGTTTTCCACAAATATCCATAACAAATAAAATTGAATCATAGTAATTTATCAAAACCACTTTTTGAATGCAGGAAAAAGCAGTTATTAACCACTCTGTAAGCTGCCTAGGCGAAGCTGATAGAAATAAGGTTTGCTCATTTGTTCCATATTGTGAGAGGTAATGTTCCACATTTTGGAGGAGGAGCGTGAGAGTTATGAATCTACCTTCTGTTTTGAAACTGTCTTTGGCAGTAGTCAAATTGACTATAATTGCTAGGTATAGGGCTGTCTTTGAAATAAAGTGACTGATGTTGCTGTCATTTCCTTAGTTTAAACTGACGTGTCTGCCTTTTATAATACTAATGTGTATCTGCATGGAACTAACTATCATGTTTTACTGCAATCAGACATCCAATGAGTGCACAATCAACAATGTGATTAATGGTTGGGAATGGGGTCTGTCAGTGAAAGTGACTAATCTTGCTTTAATTTTCTAAGTTTAAACAGTAATTATTCTGGCTTTTGCAAGACTATTGTGTATTTTTATGAAGTAATCAGAGACTATTTTTACCATAGTCAGACATCTGAAGTGTATGCAGTCAGCAAACTGAATATAACTACTGGGTAAGGGAGCTGGCTGTTAATGAAAATGATTGACTTTGTCATTATTTGCTTAGTTTGTATGAAACAAACAACTATTATTTTTTAATATTAATCAAACATCATGTAGACACAGTCAACAAAGTGACTATAACTTTTCAAGTGGTGCAGGGACTCTCTGTAAATAAAATTGACTGATCCTTCTGTCACTCGCTCAGTTTAAAAGTCATTAACCTGACTTTGCAGGGATAATATGTGTTTCTTTGAAATATTTTTGAATACTTTATTATGGCTGCAGTGTGTTTCTATGAAACAAATATGAAGTATATCAGTGTGAATTATGTATATTACTAGGAATTATTTATTTTTTAACCACACTCAAATGTCTGAGATGTATGCAGTCAACTCAGTGTCTATAATTGCTAGGTATGTATCCATCTATGGATATCAATGGCTGATCCTGCTGTTGTGATCAAGTTAAACAGTCATTAATCTGGCTTTGAAGGACTTGGGTACATTTGTGAAAAGCAAATTGAAATACTTTACTGTGGCCACTTATAAAACCCCATTCAAGCATCTGAGGTATACAAAGTCAATAAAAAAGGCTGTAATTGATATGGCTTGGGATGAGAGGTGTCACACAATGTATTGTATTTGCTGTAACCCATATACAAAGATCATTGCTATTACTTACATATTTATGTGTGGATGTGTGTGCACGTGTGTGTGTGTGTGTGTGTGTGTGTGTGTGTGTGTGTGTGTGTGTGTGTGTGTGTGTGTGTGTGTGTGTGATGGGAATTACAATTTATCTAATTGCAATAAGATGGCCATAATTTAGTTCACCTTTCTCCACAGTTGAACCTTTGCATTGTCAAAATTAGAACCTGACTGTGGTGGCCTGGGCAGAATGGCATGTGTGCATAGTATTACACTGAGTAGTGTTGCCATCTCACAGGGCTTGGTTCTCTGGTTTTGCTCTTACAAATGGTTTATTTTGTATAAAGTCTGCATGCTCTCTTTTTCCTCTATATGAGTTTCATCCAGGTAATCTAATTTCTACCAACAATCCTCAAATTGTCCTGTAGGCAGGTGTGCAGTGTGACACAGACACAAGTATATGCGTATAAACAACAAAGACCAACAGTGAGTCCCAGCTCTACCTTCCAAATAAAATTTATTCCGTTAAACAGATCCTTTCTCTAGCGCCTCGGCCAACAGCCTTTACAGAGTAAAACAGTAAAACTCATAAAACACTTGCAATATATACAAAAGACAAATAATTAATCAATTATGTAATCAAACAGTCAAATTACATATACTAAATATATTTAAAGTCATAGTCTTAGACAAGACATTGCCAGTTACATTCTCTATTCATTCCATATGGTTGCAAAGTTCCAAATTTCATAATCAAAATAGATTCCTTTTGTCTTAATATATTTTTTTGCCCATCTAAATCGTTATAATAAAGTGGAACATGTTCCAAAATAGAAACTTTTATATGTTCAATATTTCCATGATGTACAGAGTTAAAGTGCTCAGCAATGGGACTGGTAATTTTATTATTTTTTACATCTCTAATATGCTCTTTAATCCTGTCCGCTAACATTCTTTTTGTTTCCCCAATATAGTATTTGTTACAATCACAAAATATAACATAAATAACACCCCTACTCATACACGTATATTTAGCTCTTATAGTAAAAGTTTTTCCATTTATTTTATCTACCTCATTCACTACATGTTTACAAATGGAACATTTTCCACAAGGGAATGTTCCCAGATTTTGCACAGTATTTAGTCCACTAATACAGGGCTTTTTATAAATACTATGTACTAAAAAATCCTGTATACTTTTACCTTTTTTATATGATATCATCAATTTTATGTCTTTTAATGATGCAACATCTTTCTTAATAAAATTCCAGTACTCCAGAATTATTTTATTACTAATTATGGAAAAATTAGTGTACTTTGTAACAAAGAACATTCTTTCCTGATCAATGTTATATTTATTATTGTATTCATAATTATTCTGTCTAATGGTGCCTTTACTATATCTAAAAGCTCTACATAGACTATTTTCTATACATATATGTTGTTTATATACATATTTTGCTTCTTGTTGTTCAACTATGACAAGTATATGCGTGTTTGTGTGCATGTATGTTTGTGTTTGTCTGAAAATAATGTTACTGATTTTAACTATAGAAAAATACTATGTCAGGATATAAATACATGCAAACACACATACAAACACACACACACACACACACACACACACACATATATATATATATATATATATATATATATATATATATATATATATATATATATATATACGTCTATTTCACGTCTGAAAACTCAAAATACTGAATTTCATTTGACTGAGACCACGATACCTACGTTTCAAAATACTGAAAACTCATTTGACTGAGTCTCATTATACTGAAAGCTTATATGTAGATTCTGCAAAAATCTGGACAGTTGAGAGGTATACATACATTTATGTATTCCTTTATGCCTTTACTGTCTTATGAAATGTACTTCTTTTCTGCAGTTCATTATTCACAGTTTCTTATGTGCATTTGTGAATATGCAGAAAATGAAAAGAAAATGAAGGGTGGGAGTACCAAGATGCGGGACCACTAAATGATATTAAATTTTTGGTCAGCAATAGCTCTCCATCAATACCAAACCAAAAACTCCAAAAACAAACAGTGGAAAAATACAACCAATAAACTTAAAATTCCACATTGGCAAGGTCAGAAGTTATAAAAAACAGACAATTCAACTAGCATAAAAATGTGTATTCACTTTCATCAATGCCAGGTTTCTTCAGAAACAACTAATACATAAACACATCACATTTATACAGTAAGACCAATTCAATTAAAACCCTACTTGATCAATCAAATAATCAAATAAACAACAATAAGACATTTAAAGTCCACTAGTTCTTATATATACTATAATTAATGTTAAAGAAAAAACAACTGCTCTTATTTCTGTATTTTTAATCTTTTATTTTTAAGGAAACATTTGATGTTAATAAAATCATTTATTCCTGGAAAAGTGTCGGCCCCCATTTAAATTTGCCATAATGTCTCCCTCTTTTCTATATCTCAATATATATTTTGGGTCAAACACTGCAGAACCAGAATGTAATAGATGCCAGTTACATAAATGTAGTCTACCATATCTTACAAAGAAACAAAATAAATTGTATAATGCCCATACCTGGATTTTATTTAGAAGATCAACTGTTCAGAAAGTGAAACTTCATATGGTTGATACCATATGATTGACTTTCTGAAAAATCGAAGTATTTCTATGGAGATTGCAGTGCAGCAGGGATCAGGGAAAAATTAGACCCTGATTATGGTGGTCTGTGCAGTGCAGTCTTGGAGTTAGTATATTTAATTTGCAGGGTGTAGGGTAGTCCAGGGGAGCATCCTCTGCAAAAACATATTTTTGCTGTTTTGTTTCGTTCAACTTTTCAGAAAGTCATATGGTCTTGGCCATATAAAGTTTGACTTCCAAACAGCTGATCTTCTGACATAGATCCCTGGCATACCTAGCATCACTGTTCACCATTATCTATAACCTGCCATGTGCAATAAAACAAGAAAACTACATAAGGAGAAAGAAAATAAGCAAGTAATAATGCCCAATAGAGTGTGTACTGTTGTGTAAATAACACACACACAGAAACCTCTACACCCCAGAAGGGCATTATTTACACAATAACATACACCCTGGAGGATATTATTGTGTTTAGCGAATAGGCTATCTCTTAAATTGTTTTGTATTTGTTTGTTTTTTTTAATTAATATATATATATATATATATATATATATATATATATATATAAAATAGTTCCTCCGCCTAATGTTTCATACTTGCTGTAGTATATGTAAATGTTGTTGGAGGAAGCATTTTAAGTTTGGTAAGTATTTAATGTCTACAGATACACACACGCACACACACACACACACACACACACACACACACACACACACACACACACACACACACACACATATTCAAAAGTAGTGTACTTTTGAAAATACACAATTAAAATCAGTTTATAATGTCAGCCATTAAAATGTTCTTATCTCCATAATTCTCATTTGCCCAGATTTTAAAAGAATGTCCAGGTTTTTCACCATTTTTTTCAGTCTGTTTCTCATAAAATTTATGGTTTGCTGGCAAATCATTGGAAGTTGAAGTCACTAAATAATGACATATGTTTGTGTTTCAGACTACATTTCCTTCAGAAAATGCATGCAAACACAAATTCTGTTGTTCTAGCAACTTTCTAATTTTGTAAGAGCAATATTTGAAATCTGTCTCTATTTTTGAGCCTTTGTCCCCAATTATTTTTAGCTTTATCTAGATTTCTTGCGCTAAGTGGTTGAGATATATGCATACCTCTTAATTTTAATTAATTGTCACAGCCACTGATCAATCGATATTCTCTCTCTATCTCACTGACACACACACACACACACACACACACACACACACACACACACACACACACACACACACATTTCTGCTTTCTTACAAGCAAACATGCATATACTCACACATCCAAACAGAAACACCCACACACTTTTCTATGTTTTTTATTTGATTATCTGTTACTTTTAATTTTACTCTTGCTAAATAGCAAAGTGCTGCTTAGCAAGCATAAAATAATTGTGGCCATTAGCTTTGTCACAGTCCGTACTCCACTGTAGCTTAATATGCTGCTGGAGCAGTTTTTCAGCAGGCATTACTTGTACATTATTCTCCAATCATAGTCTCATTGTACAGGTTGCCCATTCTCCTAAATACATTTAATTTTCAGAAAATAAGGTAAATCATCATACTTCAAAATACCAGGCTGAGAAGACTCTCAGTGCCCGGTTGTCTGCTCCCTTAGTCACCATAGCCATTAAATGGCTATTTTTTAAACACCTTTATTGAATTATCGCTTGTAACATAGGCACATTTACATGTACATGAAAGTAATTAAACTATATTAACAAGTTAAAATTAATAAATATCATGCTTCACATATATCGCAATATATCATATAACCTAAGCAAAAAAGGGGCAGGAATTGAATAATTTATGTCATTAAATGGCTGTTTAGTACATAATACTGAAACTCGCTGAAAAGAAGTCAGACAAATGTAGGACTATGCCATGTAATCACTGAAGAAATAGCCTAGTGTTGCTGAGTATAGCAGAACATGTACCCCTTTATCAAACAGAACTCCTGCAGCTCCCCCTAACTTAGCAATGCCCTTTTTGCTCCTCTCTCAGAAAACAAACTCTTCAGCTGTGCTGGAATCTCAGAACATTTGTCATTTTGCCTAGAATTCTGTTATTGTTCTTCTGTGACTTATCTGTTTTCTGTAGTACCAAAGCAGCCCCAGCATGTAAGCTTTTCAATTTATTCTGCAAGCCATCCTCTCCAGGATACTTGGTGCTCCATTATTCTTTCGCTACTCACTACACTAAAGAGCTCATGCCTGTATGTATGGAGCAACCATTCATGTGGAAGGAAGAAAGGTTTAACTCACTCCACCTTCTCCGACAAATGTATATAAACCCACTAGGTGGATATAATTAATGCAAAATGCAGTACAGAGAATTCTAAGAACCCCTTCACTTTCTCACAGTCACATTTCATCTTGTCTGCTTAAAACTTACGTATCATCAGAACAAGTCCCTCCATGACACACAGTATCACCAATGATATTTGTGAGGATTACAAAAATAAATTCCTGTTTTCTTGGCTTATCATGATGAAGTAAATAATTGTTGTAGGAAGTATTTTATAACAGTTCTCAGGTATGCTGCTATAAACACCACATGCATTATGTCCAGTACAGAAGTAGCCCCTCACAGATTTATAATCCATAGTTAAATTATCAGATTAAAAAAAAAGTACATCTGAGGTACAAAAACAGATCTAACAATTGCTCCTGCTCAGTTCATTCACATTTATTTCACTTTTTAGACATTTAAAATTGTAAACACACAGCAGATAAGGCTTTCTCAACAACAAATTCCTGCAACTGCAGTATCACCCACTTAGTAGATAAGAGGACAGTAGTCATACCTGGACATGATACTTCCAAACTGCATCAAATTAAAAAAAAAAATTTCAGCAACAACTGGCCTAAAATGTGTCTTTCAGATTATGAAGTCAATGGTTATGATATAGAAAATGAAGACTAGAAGCTGGTCATAATTTGCATATTTTTATGTATTTATCCAGTGAAGTATTAACATCTCTCAGCTGTGAAATTATTCTGCTCTCCTCATAAATTTATTGATTTTTTTTTAACAGAACAGCAATGTTCCCTGTAAACAAATGGTATCAGATGGTATAGTTAAAGACGTCTACCTCTTCAGAAAAATAATTGTTAATGTAAACCTTATTATTCAATAACATTGAATATCCCCTGATTTTTGAATGAATCTTAAATGATAATAATGTACCGAAGTGCACGTAATGTGCGATGGTGCCATTTCTGAGAATATGGTTTGCTATGGAAGTGAGTCTAGAAAACTGTGTGTGACTGGGCTATGTCCACATCATGTCACATCCTCAAATTTATAAATGTTTGTGTTTGTGCACCAAAACTGGTTTACTATGTATGGTGTATTTTAGCAATGACTTATGACTGAGTGTGGGTAAATCCTGTGGTAGTGTACATCCAGGACTGGGTTATTGTTATTGTACAATTACATTATTTAGAAAGAAATTGCTTACCTTTCCTAAATAACGTATTTGTATAATGGTGCCATTGTGCTCCTCTACATTCTTCCTTTTTACTGATGTACTGCACATGAGTATGGGACTTACATTCTCACTCGCACAGTACATCAGTACAGTGCAGGAGAATCAATGGAGAAGAGAGAATCTCCATTGCTGTTTATTTATTTAGTTATTTAGTTTTAACTGAAGAGATTCTCCAAGGGACATTGCAAACATACAAGGAAAATAGGGTATTTTTCTTATTTTTTAGTTTTGCAGAATGTACCTGATTTTTCTCATATTTTCCTCTGTTCCGCAACATACACCACTAGAAATTCAGGTCTCTCAATGGTATTTCAATGGTAGGAATTTTTTGTATTGGTGTATGCTTGATTTACAATGGGCACACTGGCTAGGCTGTCCAATCAGTGTGCTCGTTTTTAAATAGCAAATAGCCGTTATTGTATAATTTGTTTTCTCCATTGGTTATGCAGCTGTGGGGTTAATGTACATGTTAAGGGGGTGTGAGGAGTGCAAGTGGGCTTCCACCCCGGAAAAACTGTTTTATGCTTTATTTTCTTATGTTGAATGTTTTATGAGATTTGTGATTCAGTAAAATGGCTTTTCAGTCAACTGGATTTTTAGTCAATTGCTGTTCAGTTCGACTGTTGCAATCATGTGACTTTCAGTGAGCTGCAGTTCTATCAAGAGATAGTAAATCGCTCCTAACAGTACCTCCTTAGAGAAGGGCATTTTCATTAATTCCAGGGGTTCCTGGTGTTCCTTCCATGTCTCAGTAATTGTCCCATTTGAGATCAGAATTTCTCTAGCATTGATGGGAACAAGTACTTGAAGCAGTACTTCATGTCCCCCTGCTAAGTCACTGGATGGGTTGGCAGAGCCTCTTTGAAGCCATCAAAAAAGACATTCTACATGGCATCACCAAACTCTTCCTAAACTTGGATTCTCTTCAATGACTAGAAGGGCTGCTACCTTACTGGCCTGTTAGTACGTATCAATCAGGTCTGAAGATTCCCCTTCTAGCATTGCATATAATGCTTCTTTCTTTAATCTAATGGATTCTCTCACCACAGTTGTTCATCAGTGAGGTCATAGGATTACCACCATGACAAGTGCAACCATGTTTTAGGTATTTGGAGTTTAGCTCCATTCCAGTACCTAGGAAGTTATGTAAAGTCACTGTCTGGGCTCACTGCCTACAAGGTGAATGGCAAGAGTAGCCAGACATGGATAATGGAAACTAGCTTTTGGAACAAAGGAATTCACTTCTCCACTGCTAAAAAAAGATAGAGCTTGTGTAGGAAGCTGAAAAATAGCAGCTTGATTTAGTTGGCTTTACCTGTAAAACAGGTTCATAGACTTGGGTGGTCTATCTTCTACTCTGAAGTTACTCATCAAGAGATGCTTGAAGCAGGTATAGAGATGCTCACAAACTTCTGGATTGCGATATTTAGTTATAGTTTGTGCCAGACAATAAGAGGATTGACTTCTTGCAACTGTAAGGAAGAGGAAATAAATTTCTGTGTTGTTTGCACATATGTTCAGAACACCCATTCAAAATATCTGCCCTTCTTAGAGGAAACAAGTGTAGAGCTTGTTATGCTACGATTTATGGATTCTGTAGTTCTACTGGGTGACTTCAGCTGTTATATAGGAAATGCTGGAGGGTTTTGATTGGGAGGAATAGCTTGCATGACCTAGCCTTGAATTATTAATGGTTGTTGGATTTGTCTACTACTACTGTACATCTCTAAGATGGCAGAGTCCTAAGAAAGTCAAATCTACAAAGCGAGGAAGTTCCCAAAAAGGAGAAACCCACTAAAAAGAAGTCTGCTAGTAAAGCCAAGATGCCACTGACTGCATAGAAAACAAAAAAGGCAGTAGCAGCAGCTGGCAGTAAGACAAGGGCTCCAAAGAAAGTTAAGAAGACAGCAGCAGCTAGAGAACTTAGCAAAAACTAGGAAGGGTGGGTACTAGCTTTTCTTAAGTTAGCTCTGCCGGATTGGAACCTGTACTGAGGATCTGATTTTAGCTGAGCTTGAACATCATGACCTTTTTGCCAGTTGTTCTGGTTAGTTTCCCTGTTCAAATTATCGGCTGTTTGTTGGTTCATTGAAATGAAGTTTCGATGGAGTTATCTTAGTTAATTGGGTTTCAGGTAAGTGTCCTTTCGGTCTACTGAAGTAGACCCATAACACTTTATCTTGTAAGACTAAGGAATTCATTACAGTGTCTTGTCTTAGAGGGAGTACGGTATATGATATTTGCCTGTCAATGAGTGGTGTCCTTTGGGGTTAATGATGTATGTAGGACTAATAAACTAATTCTTTGTAATTTTCTTGATGAAATTATTAAATGAAGTAAAGAGAAATGTTTTGAGTTGGTTTTATGTGATATTATATCTTCTTTTTGTTTTAATGATGTTTTAGTCAAGGTAGCATGAAGCTTTGCAAATAGTATTCAGAAAAGTATTTTTAAATGGTATTAAATGTGTTTATTTGTGAGAAGAGATGTCCAAGGATAGAATGTGTTTGTGTGTGATGGAAGACGTCTAAGTCACACTGGTAGTAGAACTTTTGTTAAAAAAGCTTTATTATTTTATTGATTCTTTTTTATTGGAAGGGTATACTGAGGGATACTATTGAAAATGTTATTGATGGTGGTGTGACATTTTTGTTGTGTAATGCAAGAAGCCTTAATAATAAGAGGCAGTGTTTAGAGGATATAGTACTGGGTGGTGGTTATGATGTGGTAATGGTTACTGAAACTTGACAAAACAAGGTCAATATTCATCTTTTTTATAGGCTTCCTCATCCAGATGTTTTAGATATTGACTGGGTTAAGAATTTGAGTTGGTAAAGGATTGTGATATACAGTGGATATAAAAAGTTTACACACCCCTGTTAAAATGCCATTTTTTGTGATATAAAAAATGAGACCACAATAAATCATTTCAAAACTTTTACCACCTTTAATGTGACCTATAACCTGTACAATTGAACTGAAAAACAAACAAATCTGTTAGGTGACAAATATATAAAAAATAAAAAAAACACAATAAGCTGGTTGCATAATTGTGCACACCCTTAAACTAATACTTTGTTGAAGCACCTTTTGATTTAATTACAGCATTCAGTCTTTTTGGGTACACACCTGCCATCAATTAAAGAGACTCTGATTAACCCCAAATAAAGTTCAGCTGTCCTAGTAGGATCTTCCTGACATTTACTCAGTTGCCTGCTACAGCAAAAGCCATGGTTCACACACATCTTACAAAGCATCAATGGGATCTCATTGCTGAAAGGTATCAGTCAGGAGAAGGGTACAAAAAAATTTCCACAGCATTGGATATACCATGGAACACAGTGAAGACAGTCATCAAAAAGTGGAGAAAATATGAGACAACAGTGACGTTGCAAAGAACTGGACATTCCTCCAGACTTGATGAAAAGACAAGATGAAAATTGGTCAGAGAGGCTTCCAAGAGACCTACAGCAGCACTGAAGGAGTTACAGGAATTTCTGGCAAGTACTGGTTGTGTACTACATGTAACAACAATCTCCCATATTCTCCATATGTCTAGGCTATGGGGTAGGGTTGCAAGACAGAAGCCTTTTCTTACACAGAAAAACATCCAGGCCTGGCTAAAATTTGCAAAACAATACATCACATCTCCCAAAAGCATGTGAAAAAATGTGTTATGATCTGGTGAGACCAAGGTTGAACTTTCTGGCCACAATTCCAAAAGGTATGTTTGGTGCAAAAACAACACTTCGCATCACCAAAAGAACACCATACCCAAGGTAAAGCATGGTGGTGGCAGTATCATGCTTTGGGGTTGCTTTTTTCAGCTGGAATTGAGACTTTAGTCAAGGTGGAGGGAATTATGAACAGTTCCAAATACGAGTCACTTTTGGCCCAAAACCTTTAGGTGTCTGCTAGAAAGATGAAGATGAAAAAAAGTTTCACCTTTCAACACAACAATGACCCCAAGCATACATCCAAATCAACAAAATAATGGCTTCACCAGAAGAAAATTAAAGTTTTGGAATGGCCCATCCAGAGCTCAGACCTAAATCCAATAGAAAATCTGTGGGGTGACCTGAAGAGGGCTGTGCACAAGAGATGTACTTGTGATTTGACAGATTTCGAGCACTTTTGCAAGGAAGAGTGGGCAAATATTGCCAAGTCAAGATGTGCCCTGCTGATAGACTCCACCCAAGAAGACTGAATGGTGTAATTAAATCAAAAGGTGCTTCAACAAAGTATTAGTTTAAGGGTGAGCACACATGCAACCAGCTTATTGCACGTTTTTTTATTTTTTATATTTTTTCCCTAACAGATTTGTTTGTTTTTCAATTGAATTGTACAGATTATAGGTCACATTAAAGGTAGGAAAAGTTTTGAAATTATTTATTGTGGTCTCATTTTTTATATCACAAAAACCTGCCATTTTAACAGGGGTGTGTTAACTTTTTATATCTACTGTACGTCCCAAATTAGATGAGTATTATCATTTTGTGTTTCTTGGGTTTATAAAATAGTTAAGCCTATTAGCACAATTCATGATGATGATGATGGTTATAGATATGCCTTTTATGGGGCAAATTATAACAAAATTAGGAATATAGTTTCTGCTTGGGATTGGGAGACTGCATTAGGGTCAAGTAATGTTGTCTAGTTAGGACATTTTTTACAAATATCTTTATGATTTGATGAAAAAGTATATTCCTATGGTTTCTTGTACGTCCAGTTCATTCAAGTCTCTGTGGTGGAATTATTCTCTACAAAGACTGTACAAAAGATCAAGATATTTGTGGAGAAAATATAAGAAAAGTCCAGGCCAAAGGAGGCTTGTAAGATATAAATCAGCAAACCATGAGTTAAGGAAAATATTAAAGAGTGTTAGATAGAATTATGAACAGAATCCAGCTAGAAGTGTGGTGGTAAATAAGACAGCATGTTATAACCATCTTAAAAGATAAAGGAGTGGTTGTAAGACAGGCTTGGCTCTCGGTGATGGTAATAATATACTGACCAATTCTAGTACCTTGGCTAATGTGTTGTTATCCAGTTTTTGTGATAATAATGCTTTGAAGGCTTTGGTGAATTATATTGATGTAACAGATGATATATGTTCATCTATTTTTTCACTAGATGCAAAAAAGTTAGATGGGTTAATAAATGTTAGGTCTGCTGCCTGTCCTGATTGTACAAGCAGAGTTTTTTGTCTGCAATAATAAATGACATTACTCCTTGCTTATGTATTTTGTTTCAAAAATCATTGCAGCATGGTTATGTGCTGGGTATTTGGAAATTAGCCCGTGTAGTTCCAGTCCCAAAGGGTGGTGATACAACTGCTATTAAAAATTATAGACCTGTTAGTCCTACAAGTATATTGGGCAAATACTTTAAAAAAATTATTTCTGAATATGTTTCTGAAATATTTTGTGATAAAAAGGATGTTACCCAGCATGCTTTCATGGCAGGTAAATCCAGTCTTTCAAATGTATTATCTTTCAGTTGTAACGTATGGGAGACATTGAATGACAATATGTCTATGGATGTTCTGTGATAATCAAAAGTAAAGCACCAAAACCAGGAACTGTGACACGAACAGTTTAATACAAGTAATGCTGAAAATTCACAACTGACTTCATCAGATAACAGCACTCTGGTGAACTCACCTTAAATACATTAACTAATTACTGATAGCCAATGACAAAACTTATCAAATCAATTAATTAATTAAAAATAATTAAAAACACATACACATATATACACAAATTGTACTTCCTAAAACCACCATGAAGATCATACCCTATAATAAATAACATGTACAAAAAATAATAAAATATATATAAATATGAATATATATATATGTAAATGAACCATTTCTAAAATCTTAACATTTTGTTCTAAAAATATAATATTAACATCTATCTGGAATGGTGTAACAATACTATAATTTAGCAGACCTCAGCTTTAACACTGGCTTAAGTGAAATCATGTCATTGAGACTTGGTGTTCTGTTGGCTTCTAAAACAATTTGCCAAAATAATTCTCTGTTTTCCACCAGTGTTTCCCAATTCCCCCCTCTAGGGTCAACTGGCACACTTTCTAACACAAAAAATCTAAATGTAGCTAATTTACATACACTGGTGTGCTTATATAATGCATTATTTTCTTTTTTGGTCCTAATGTCGTATAAATGTTCGTAAATTCTTTGCTTTAACATTCTTTCACTCTTCCCTATATAAAATGAATCACATTTTGTACAGGTAGCTAAATATATTATACCCTTAGTATTACAATTAACATATGTTCCTAAAGTTAATCTCCTTTGTCTACTAGGTAAATATAGTGTTTGTCCAACATTCAGGTGTGTACAATAACTGCACCTTCCACATTTAAATAAACCTACTTTTTTCCTAGTAACTTTCTCAAACAATCTTTCATTTGTACCTCTCTCCAAAATATTCTTAATATTAGTACCCTTCCTGTAGGTACATTTTAGTTCCTTATCAAAAATACAGTGTAAGTCAGATAGTCTAGAAAAATTATTCCATTCTCTATTAATAATTCTTTTAACCAATGGCGACGAGGTTTGTGACAGAGATGTACTTGATAGAGTTAACAGAGATAGTCTTGATGGATTCCCACATATCACAGTTGGTGCTGATAGTGTAAATCGAGTTTTTGAAGTTTCGCGAAGTCCACGAAATGGGACTAACTTTTCGGACTGTGGAACTAATGCTAGAGAGCACACAGGTACTTTTCAACAGCTGAGAGACATTCTCAATGCTCAATATGACTTTGGCAAGAAAACTTTTAAACACAGTGTTAGTAAAACTTATTCTCAAATGTTAGATGACTTGGATTTTTCTTTATACAAATATAAAATGCTAGAAATGGATAATGCATATTTGAAACATTGTTTAGAATTAAAAATTGTACCAAAGGGTCTTAGAGTTTGTAAATACCCGAATAATGTATTTGATGGTACTGCCTTTCATCAGCAGCTGATTACAGCATTTGATAATTGTGGTTTTGAGATTATGAGGGCTATTATATCAAACAATGAATGTGAAAAAGGGAAAAGGTTCAACTATGTTGAGCATCTCAACAAAGACATAACTCATGATTTACTTTTTACTGTGGAAGAACATAAGAATAAATATTATAAATTGCTTAAGGACATAGAAAGCAAATGTTTAGATGTGCAAAATAGAAAATTAGGGAAAATAGAAAGGGACGTGAATGAGTACAAAAATAAAACACATTACCCCAAGCCTAGACTGTTTGGAAAGAGGGTTGTTACCTATAGTGTTAGTGAAAACAAAACACCTGTATTTGATGATAATGAAGGAGAGCCCTTAGATTTTCCACCGCTTAGAAGGTCTGAGAGGCTGATGTATAAAGAACCTATTGATTATAGTTCAAAAAACTATCAAGTGAGGGAATGGGGGCCCAGAGGGAGGAATCACATGAGGTGGAAGAATTAAATATTTACAATGATGGGCACAAATGGACATTCAATGATTTTAATATTTTTAATTATTCCAATACCACTGTGAATAAAACTTTTTTTGACTTGTTTTCCAAGGGCTTTGGATTCATACCCAAACAGAGAACCAATATTTTTAAGCTTTTAATAGATATTAAGTTATTCATTAGAAAGAAAAACTTAGAAATATTGTTTAATGGTAACAAAAAAACAGTTAGTAAGGACAAATTAGTTCATAAAAGTATGTTTAATCCACCACTGCACCCACAATTAAAGAATTTTGAGCTAGTATTAGAAAATGAACTAAGGAAGTCACTCAAGACATGCAACATGCAATCTAATTTATCTCTGGCTGAGCAAGAAACCCTTAAACTAGTGAGTAATAACAAAAATTTAAGGGTTATGAAACCCGACAAAGGTGGGGGGGGGGTGCTCATGGACCATATTATATATGAAGGCAAAATGCAGGAGATTTTAAGTGACTCTACTAAATACACTAGGGTATCTATCAATGAAATAAATGTGGCACATAACAAAATACATATGATACTGAATGATTTATTAATAGATGGACTAATAGATTTAGAGACATATAAATTTTTATATGTTGAAAAACCGAAGGTTCCTTCTATTTTTGGCATACCCAAAGTACACAAGGACATTGATGACCCACCTTTGAGACCAATAGTTTCTGCAGAAGGTTCTATCACAGCCCCTCTAGCAAAATACATAGATTGTAAGGTCAAGAAAGTGCTTAAGAACAACACCTACATACTTCAGGATTCCTGGGATCTTCTTAGAAAATTGGACAAATCTTTATTTTCTGAAGAGTTGGTTTTTGTTACTTTGGATGTGGTTGATTTGTTCACTAGTATTCCCCATGATATAGGCCTTGAATGGTTCGAAGAAATGCTAGTAGGATTTTCAGGAATTACTCACAATGAGTTCAGAACAATATTGGTATTAATGGAGGTGGTATTAAAAAATAATTTTATTTTTTTTGAAGGAGAATACTTCAAACAATGTAAGGGGGTTGCTATGGGGGCACACTGTGCTCCTACTTATGCCAATATTATTATGTCATATTGGGAAAACACATATGTATTAACTTCGGTTTTTAGTAGATTTTGGACATTTTATGGTAGGTTTTCGATTTATGTTTTTATGGAATGGTAATAATGAGGATTTTAATTTGTTTTGAATTCTTAAATGATACTACTGACTTTTTAAAATTTACACACAAATATGATACCCAAATGTTGAATTATTTGGATGTTAATATTACTAAGACTAAGGAAGGTTTCAGTTCAAAGATTTTTAGAAAAGAGACTTTTTCAAACTCATACTTACATTTTACCAGTTCACATCGAAGTGTAGTTAAAGGTCAATTAGTTTGTCTTAGCAGAATGACCTCAGATGACACTACTTACATTAATGAATGTGGATTTTTGAAAAGTTTATTTTCAAACAGGGGTTACCCAAGCAAACTTTTTGACCAAATATGTAGCGAGGTTACTAGTGAAAGAAGAGGCAAGTTTGCACCTATTTTAGGTATAAATGGAGTATTTGATTGACAAGATTTTAACAACGCAAACAGTGGGGTGGATTTTGAATCTGGTATTACCACAACCTATGATGGTCAGTCAGGAATGGTTAAAAGAATTATTAATAGAGAATGGAATAATTTTTCTAGACTATCTGACTTACAGTGTATTTTTGATAAGGAACTAAAATTTACCTACAGGAAGGGTACTAATATTAAGAATATTTTGGAGAGAGGTACAAATGAAAGATTGTTTGAGAAAGTTACTAGGAAAAAAGTAGGTTTATTTAAATGTGGAAGGTGCAGTTATTGTACACACCTGAATGTTGGACAAACACTATATTTACCTAGTAGACAAAGGAGATTAACTTTAGGAACATATGTTAATTGTAATACTAAGGGTATAATATATTTAGCTACCTGTACAAAATGTGATTCATTTTATATAGGGAAGAGTGAAATAATGTTAAAGCAAAGAATTTACGAACATTTATATGACATTAGGACCAAAAAAGAAAAATAATGCATTATATAAGCACACCAGTGTATGTAAATTAGCTACATTTAGATTTTTTGTGTTAGAAAGTGTGCCAGTTGACCCTAGAGGGGGGGATTGGGAAACACTGGTGGAATACAGAGAATTATTTTGGCAAATTGTTTTAGAAGCCAACAGAACACCAGGTCTCAATGACATGATTTCACTTAAGCCAGTGTTAAAGCTGAGGTCTGCTAAATTATAGTATTGTTACACCATTCCAGATAGATGTTAATATTATATTTTTAGAACAAAATGTTAAGATTTTAGAAATGGTTCATTTACATATATATATATATTCATATTTATATATATTTTATTATTTTTTGTACATGTTATTTATTATAGGGTATGATCTTCATGGTGGTTTTAGGAAGTACAATTTGTGTATATATGTGTATGTGTTTTTAATTATTTTTAATTAATTAATTGATATGATAAGTTTTGTCATTGGCTATCAGTAATTAGTTAATGTATTTAAGGTGAGTTCACCAGAGTGCTGTTATCTGATGAAGTCAAGGACGAAAATGTGTTGTGAATTTTCAGCGTTACTTGTATTAAACTGTTCGTGTCACAGTTCCTGGTTTTGGTGCTTTACTTTTGATTATCAGTGAACGTTGGGGCACCTGCCTTCTTTTTGCGGTTATGGATGTTCTGTATTTGGATATGTCAAAAGCATTTGATAGAATGACATATGACAAGGTTATTTCATTGTTACAGGATTTTGGTTTGAATAGTTATGTTGTTCAGTGAATAAAAAATTGATTTTGGGGTAGAAGTGCAGGATTAAGGTAGAGTGCTACCTATCTGATGAGAATGAAATTACCTTAGGTGTAGCACAGGGATCTGTGTTAGGCTATTTATTTGCGGAATTTATGGCCAGTTTTCCTAATGATCAGAATATGGTTAAGTAAACATGCTGATGATGATATTAAAGATGGTTCTGCCCTTTGTGGTGTATTAGATCAATTTGTGCTACAAAGTTATCTGGGTAATATTCAGATATGGGTGTCATCTAATGGTATGAGATTTAATATAAATAATATAAATAATAAGTGTAATGCATTTAGGGATGGCTAATCTGTTGTATCATTATTCTTTGGAAAATTTGAGGATTAAAGTGGTGGAAATGATTAAGGATCTGGAGGTAATGATTGATAAATTTTGTTTCGAGTCACATCTGGTGAATATTATAAGGAAGTATTATTGTGAAATACATAATATTTCCAGGTCCTTTGATAGATGGTATTATTGGCCCTGTATAAAACTTAGGCCTATAACTGAATACTGTGGATCGAGGTTTGTATTTAGTAATCAACGACTTAATAGATCAGAGTTACTTCAAAGGCATTTTACTAGGCTGATTGCTGGAATACGGGGTCTTAAATATAAAGAAGGTTACAGTTTTTATCATTATACACTATTAAATATAGGCTGGTACATAGAGGTTTGATTATAGAATTTAAATGTTTTAAAGAAATTAATTTTGGTGGTATGGTTGGTATTAATAGGTTGTGTTATTCAGTAAATACCAGAAATAAAGATATTATGATTGATTATTAATTGGATATAACTGATTGATAGTTTAATTCCTTTTCTGGAAGGATTCCTGGCTGGTAAAATAATATTCCACTAAAATTAGGAAATTAGAGTTGACTATTTTTTTTTTAAGAATAGGTTGGATGACTGAGTTGGTATTAGGGTTTTTCATCCAGTATATTCTGGTGGCAAGTCCTTTGAAGATCTTTTGAAGCTTTGAACTTGTATTCTGAATATTGAACATTGATACTCATGAACTGTCCATAACACCTTGTCTGAACAAAAGTATTCTCATAAGTCTACTTAATACAAGGGCTCCTTGGTCCAAAGGTGAATGATCAACTTTATAGTGTTTTCATGATACCTGAGGCTATAAGTTATGGACACTGCAGTCAAGAGAGGAGCCAAGCTGTTAGCTGATTATCTTTTGGCAGTGAGTTGAGCCAGGTGTCCAGGGTAACAGGCAGGCAAACTCAGGAAACCTAAAGGTGTATTGAGGGTATCTTAGAAATGCCTAGTTGATGCCTTTGTGTGGGATGAGTTCAACTCCCACCTCCATAACTGCTTCTGTCATCTACCTAGGGTGGTTGGGGATTGACTCTGTTTAAACCCTCAGTAGTTGAGGCAGCTAAAGACAATTTGAGCTAAATAAAGGCCCTGCAGCTCCTAGTGCACAAATCACTATATTTAAACTGTTAAAAAGCTTAAGGCAGCTCATCAGGGTATCAGCCAGTTACACAGACACTAATTGCTGCAAATCTTAGTATGTTGACATGTCCTCTGATTTTTGTTGACAGACTGTAGTGGTAACAATTCAGAAAGGGAGAGTGGGAAAGTTCTCGCCAGACTGAAACAATCTTAGACCAAGCAGTTTAACCAGGATGCTATGTAAAATCATGCAGAAACCCATAATGTAACTTGTCTAAAATGACTGATGGGCCATATGATGTGGAAAAGCATAGGTTTATTAAGGGAGTAGATGATCATTTGAACCTCATAATATACTTTGAAGAGGCAACAACAGCATCTAAAGTACTGATTGTACCTGTTTCTTACTTTGCTCTTATAAAGCTAATCAACACTATTATATATAACAAAATAACTGAGATTTGAACTGCATTAGATGAAAACATTTGAAATGCATTAGATGAAAACACAATCACTGCTCAATGGTAATACAGTGGTTATGCAGGAGGAAATAAAGTGAATGACAGGGTTACCTGTCCATGCCAATAGTGGTTATCTGCGGTGTCCCACAAGGGGCATTACTGGGACTCCTTTCTGGGCTTTCTTTTCAGACACAGAAGTAGGAAACTGGTTCTGGTTAACCAAACATGTTGGTGATTGCAAATTGGGTAGCATAATTACTTCAGAAAAGCTGCCAAAGTTCATCATGATGGTCTGCAAAAATGACACTCCTGGAACAGCAGTGATGTCCTCCCCTTTAATGTGAATAAATGTAGAATTTTGAGACTATGCAAAAACATAATTTATAGCTATGAAATAAATGGTCAGGTTATACAAACTTGGCACCATTATTAAAAAATTCTACATGCAATAATAAATATCTGTTTAAACTTGACTATTGTATTTACCAAAGGCAAAAAAGTATGTTCTGTTGCCCATCTGTGGGCTCCAAGGAGATGACCCTATGTCTCACTTATCAAACCCAAGTATAGAATATAATTCTGTATTATTTATCCATATAACTAGATACGTGAAGCAAACTGTAAAAGTATATTGATTCATCACTAGAAATATCTGAAGACTGTAAAACGTGAACTATTTGGAAATGGCCTCTGTCTGGCCTACATGGCAATTTGTAATTCAGCTCTACAAGTAATAGAAGAAATGCAACACATACATAAACAAGTAATTTCCAAGATTACAGACTTAGATTCTCATTAAAATCAATAATAAAAATTAGTCATTAACTTCTCTCAAAAATAGTTCTGATATGCACATATGGGAAACAAATATGTGACCATGGAGATAACAATCCATCTTCTTGAAGGCCAGTAGTTTATTTAAGGTCATTGAACCTATGCACCTATAATATTTGCATATAGAAGTACTATTTAGTGACAAAATAGGGGTAAACTTCTAGCATTGTGTACTTCTGCCTTACAGTGCTACTTGCTGTTCATTATGGGTTATATGCATCTTCTATGGTCAGATATATTTTCCCAGTTATAGTTTCCATTTGGTCTAATTCCTTTAAATCTCCATCTCAAATGGATTGTCTATACTGAGCTATACTGATCAAATAAAAAAGAAGAAAAAATGGTGAAAAGAAACCATGGTTAGTTTATTCTATAAAAACCATAAGCTTTCCCACAATCTGGGCTTTCTCAGTGTTAAAAACATTTCACATATTGGTGAACTTTTAAAGCATTAATGCACTTACAAACCATAAACAATTAAACAGTTAAAACAGTAAGCAGCTGGAATAGTAAAAAAAGGCAGGATCACCCATTCATCCTTTCAATATCATTAATTTATAAAATGGCTTCAAACTATTTGTGTCACTTAAACCAAATGGACAAGATTCCCTAAATTCCCTTTTCTCCATTAAAGTTATTAAATCACCTTCTCTTTTATTAACTCTATTTACAAAACATTGAATCTAAACCTGTGATCGTGCCATGTCATTAAAAAAAGTTTCTTTAAGGTTTTTATTTTCTGATGACAAATGAATAGCTACATTTGGTAATTGGGAGAATCATTGAAAAAATGGATTTCCAGTTAGCACAACTCAACACGGCAGAGAAAACAGTAGGTTGTGAGTTGTATCAATGTAGTGACCAATACTGCTTTAGAATATGAATTTGTATTTGGTATTGTTTAATATGATTTATTATTCAGCAACTGTGGCTACCACATTTTCATCTTGTTATATTAACTAAACTTATTTTTAAATATAAACCATTGCTTTATTTCTGAAATTGTGTTAAATTTAGAATTGAACCAATCTTGCATCTGTCTGGTAGCATTCCCCAAAACAGGACCATTTAATATGTAGCTTATCTGTTTGCATTTGTATATGTATTATCAAACATACTTAATGTCAAATGTAAAACAGCAGCATTAAGAATTTAGAATATACAATATATTGAACATCCTAAATATCAAAACTGCAAAATATCAAGAAAGAAAAACAATTTTGCTTCCCAATCATCACACTAAAACACCTAATAACACTCCCCTCACATTTGTTTGAATAATAACAGTGTTATTGGAAGTGTTTTTTGCAAGGTAAGGTATAAGATTAGGGCTGGGGGCAGGGGCAGACTTAAGATTGTTAAGTGCAGAGGGACTAAGACAAAAAAAATACTTCCTCTATGGGACACAAAAATATACCTGGTTGCTTAATTAACAATGTCAAATATGCCCTTTCAGACACACTCTTTAAACTGTTCAACTTAAATTTAGCTCTGCCACCTGCACCACCTTAGTAATGTGTGTTAACCCTAACCCTAATTCTGCCCCTTCCCCCAACCCGAACCCTACTCCTTACCTTCATTAAAACCTTCCTGTAACACTGTCACTACGCACGACAGACTCATACATACAAATATTCACAAACACACACAAACAACACTACAGCTATCCCCTAACCTAACCCTTACCCTAAAATACACAAACACACACCTATCCCTCACTCATTCCTGATTGTAACCCTAATTCCCATACACACACAAACATACACACTCTCACCCGCAATCTCACTTACCTGTATATATATATATATATATATATATATATATATATATATATATATATATATATACAATGGATATAAAAAGTTTACACACCCCTATTAAAATGGCAGGTTTTTGTGATATAAAAAAATGAGACCACAATAAATCATTTCAAAACTTTTCCCACCATTAATGTGACCTATAACCTGTACAATTTAATTGAAAAACAAAAAATCCATTAGGGGAAAAAATAAAAAAAAAAAAAATGTACAATAAGCTGATTGCATAAGTGTGTACACCCTTAAACTAATACTTTGTTGAAGCACCTTTTGATTTAATTACAGCATTCAGACTTCTTGGGTAAGAGTCTATCAGCATGGCACATCTTGACTTGGCAATATTTGCCCACTCTTCCCTGCAAAAGTGCTCCAAATCTGTCAGATTGTGTGGGCATCTCTTGTGCACAGCCCTTTTCAGGTCAACCCACAGATTTTTTATTGGATTTAGTTCTGGGCTCTGGCTGGGCCATTCCAAAACTTTAATTTTCTTCTGTTGAAGCCATTCTTTTGTTGATTTGGATGTATGCTTGGGGTCATTGTTGTGTTGAAGGGTGAAATTCTTCTTCATCTTCAGCTTTCTGGCAGATACCTGAAGGTTTTGAGCCAAAAGTGACTGGTATTTGGAACTGTTCATAATTCCCTCCACCTTAACTAAAGTCCCAGTTCTAGATGAGGAAAAGCAACCCCAAAGCATGATACTGCCACAACCATGCTTCACCACGGGGATGGTGTTCTTTTGGTGATGTGAAGTACTGTTTTTGCGCCAAACATACCTTTTGTAATTGTGGCCAAAAAGTTCAACCTTGATCTCATCAGTCCATAATACATTTTCCCGCATGCTTTTGTGAGACGATGTATTGTTTTGCAAATTTTAGCTGGGCCTGGATTTTTTTCTGTGTAAAAAAAGGCTTCCTTCTTGCAATCCTACCCTATAGCCCAGATAAATGGAGAATACAGGAGATTGTTGTCACATGTAGTACACAACCAGTACTTGCCAGAAATTCCTGCAGCTCCGTCAGTGTTGCTGTAGGTCGCTTGACAGCCTCCCAGACAAGTTTTCATCTTATCTTTTCATCAATTTTGGTGGGGCATCCAGTTCTTTGCAAAGTCACTATTGTCCCATATTTTCTCCACTTTTTGATAACTGTCTTCACTGTGTTCCATAGTGTATCCAATGCTGTGGAAATTTTTTGTACCCTTCTCCTGACTGATACCTTTCAACAATGAGATCCCTTTTATGCTTTGTAAGCTCTCTGCGAACCATGGATTTTGCTGTAGCAGGCAACTGAGTAAATGTCAGGAAAATCCTACTATGACAGCTAAACTTTATTTGGGGTTAATTAGAGTCTCTTTATTTGATGGCAAGTGTGTACCCAAGAAGACTGAATACTGTAATTAAATCAAAAGGTGCTTCAACAAAGTATTAGTTTAAGGGTGTGCACACTTATGCAACCAGCTTACTGTAAGTTTTTAATTTTTTATATTTTTCCCCTAATAGATTTCTTTGTTTTTCAATTGAATTGTATAGGTTATAGGTCACATTAAAGGTGGGAAAAGTTTTGAAATGATTTATTGGTCTCATTTTTTTATATCACAAAAACCTGAGATTTTAACAGGGGTGTGCAAACTTTTCAAATCCACTGTACATACTTACACACACACACACACACACACACACACACACACACACACACACACACACACATACATACACACACACACACACACACACACACACACACACACACACACACACACACACATGTGCACGTACACACACACACACACACACACACACACACACACACACACACACACACACACACACACACAAACACACACATGCACACACCACATGCACATGCACACACAGACACACACACAGGTCAGGATTTCTCAAAAAATACTAGCAGGTCTGGAAGGCAGTAACTATGGCAATTACCAAATTGAAGGCCTGGTCATGGCAAAGTCATGGTCACTTGCTTTCAGATGGCATCAAAGCAGTTCAGGAAAACCATGTGATAAATCAAGAGGAGAGTGTGGGATATTGCTTATATAATTCCCAATAAGGGAGGAGTGATGACTCAGAGCAGGACGTGGTACAGTACCTTGCTGTATTAACCCTTTTTTCCATTTTTTAAAATTTGCAACATCTGGTTCAAGACTACCAGTCACTGGTGAATGTTCTGTATGTTTTGTGTATTTGACTATAATTACATATACTCTCTGCTGCACTAATTTAGTTATCTAAACAACTAAGCACTGGACAAGATGGAAGGTCAGCCTGTTGGTTTCACCACTGTTGCTCACTTTTTAACACTAGGTAGCTTAATACAGTGTACAAGCTGCTATATACTCACAAATAATTTATACTCAGCACTAATAATTTAATCTGTGGCAGGAGTAAATACCTAATTAATTTGGAGGCTTCCATCTCACCTAAAAAGTTGCCCTGTTAGCTTCAAACACCTCCACCACAATCCTTTGATAATAACACCAAAATGACTTAAGTTGAGGTTGTAAAATGATCAATCCTAAGTGATTCTTAGTCTTAATAAATAACAATTTTCTTGAGCAGTTGGTAAATAAACCCACTGCAGCGCACAACATTAGTGACCCAATTCTGACTAATATGGCTGCTTTTTGAACTAGTCTTGTGGTATCTCATTTCCCAGTCAAGTGGATCCATAAAGTTATGTATGACTTTCTCCTTTAAACTCCCAAAAGCCCCTACAGCAAATCTCAGTGAATGTAAGGACTATAAATGTGACAATCTCAATGTACTCTATGAAGTTATCAAAATTCACTTATGACCGTAATTCTCCTGACCTAGATAGAGCAGCAAGTGTCAATAAGGGAGTCTAAACTCATTTAGTAAAATGTATATAGCTAGCAGCCCTACCAGAACCAAGTATCTTTGGAAATTCAAAAATAAACCACCCTAATGGTCCCACCACAATAAACAAACTATACAACAAAAGAAAGAAATTCCTTAAATTATTTAGCAGATCCAAACCCCCTCTTCATATACACAATATGAATAGCATTCCAAAAGACACCTGAAGAACACTATCAGGTCCAATAAAGGAGCCAATGAACTTAGGTTGGCCTCTGAAGCCAAATATAATTATTAATTCTTTACCTATGTTATAAAACTAAGAAATAATACCTTACATTGATCTGAGCTTCTTCATAATGCCGCCTCTTTTTCTGACCCAACAGATATTGCCAGTATTCTTGTAAGCAAATTTATTGCCAGTTTTACTCCAAGACGTCTGTCCAAAGCCCTGAAATAGTTGAATCCTGTACTTCCCCAATAATCTCTAGAGATCATTTACTGAAAGTGCTTACCAAGGCCAAAAACACTTCCTCCATGCATCCCAACAATATACTTGGTTGCTTAATTAATATTGTTAAACATGTCCTTGCAGGCACACTCTAAACCATTTAACCTAAGCTTAACTATTGTTTTTGTCCTAATGATTGGTGTACTGCAGAGGCAATAACTCTCCATAAGGGTGGCCTTAGAAATGACCCAGATAGTTACAGACCTATAAGCCTAACAGGCCTCATCTGCAGCATAATGGAATCTATAATAACTGTCCTCATAAGCTATAATATCAAGCATCTTATAAAACCTGATCTTCAACAGTCTGGCTTTGTGAAGGGTAGATCCTGTTGACTGAATCTGGTAGATCCTGCCTACTGAATCTGGTAAACTTCATTAAAGGAATTGTGGAGGTTAGAGACAGTGATCATGCAATACATACAGCATGTCTGGATCTGGCTAAGGCCTTTCATACCACTCTCCATGCTGGTATCATACAGAATCTAATTGCTGTCAAAACTGGCCAGTATATAGTAAGATGGATAATAAAGACAGAAAGATGCAACCCACATAGTAAAAGTTTCAGTGCATCATCAAAAAGTCTGAAAGTGACCAGTGGTGTCCCTCAGGACTCGGTGCTGAGACTTCTCCTTTTTTGGCATTTACTTCTTAAATTTCCAAGCAGTGAGCCAAGACCTCTGGCTAACAAAGTTTGAAGACAGCTGAAACTGGGGTTGTTTTTAAGTCACCCTCTGACAGCCAAATGCTCCAGAGTGAACTCTCCCTTGTAAACGCTTGGTGTACTAAAAATGAGCTCAAGGTAAATGCTAAAAGGTGTAGTATCATCGTTTTTTGCAGACAACCCCTCTGCTCATCATACTGCACAGACAACACACCACTTCAAAATGAAAATGTAGTCAGGGATCTAGGAACTTGGGTTAATAACTTACCAGGAAATCATTTTTTTAGCTTAGTAATATCAGCAATGTCTAAAAAGATAATCTTTCCCTTACACTCAGCATTAACCAAACCAGTTATCAAGTACAGTACCTCATTCAGGATGTATCTCACTAAACATGTTGACAATTAGAAAGGCACCAAAGGTTTCTAACCAGAATGATCACAGTCCTAAAGTCCTGGAACTAGCAAGAGTGGCTGGAAGGTCTTTCTCTTTATTCAGTGTTTTGCTGACTTTAAAGGGGAGATCTCTGTCTCAATAACCATGTCATTAGAGACCTGGTTGTCTTTGACCACTTGTATCTCTGCAAATCCAAAATCTCCACCAATGCTAAAACTAGTGACTAAGACATTACATATTAAGCAGTGTGCCTCACTATGTTCCTTTTAACATGGCCCAGAAGACTAGATGGGTAACCACAAATTTACTCCAGGACTAACTAATATAATACTCCTGGAGAAAGGAGGCATGGCATGAGGGAGGGTACTGTCAAGTTCTGAATGATCATAAGACTTAGTGGCCTTGGAATATCTATGAAACATATTAAATAAGCTTTTTAAATATGGTGTTGAAAGCTTGGACAGTACATCTACATTGATAAACTGGGATGGTGGTTCTCATTTTTAGAAAGAGTGATAGGAAGGCATGTTCTGTTTACAGAAGAATCCCACTACTAGGTTTCCTTGGTAAAGTATATGGCCAGGTGCTACAGTGGAGAGCTCTCTTGATAGCTGAATTGTGATTTTGGAGAATCAGGTCAGATATTGACATACTTCACAGTTTTGCTCATCTAATCCACTGTGACCAAATTTCACTATCAGCCTGAAATGCAGATTTGACTAACTATCAGCGTGAAACATCTAACATGAGTACGTATTACATATATACATTGTTACTGTGTTAGCTTCGCACTTATTTCTGGCATTTTATTGTAATCTGAGTTGGAAAAAACTTTGGTCTGTACTCTAGTATGAGTAGAAAGGAAATGAGCAATTTCTAGGCTTTTGATTGCTAAAGAAGTTTAAAGAGTACCGCTCTGCTATTGGCCAGAAAATGGTTTGAATTTTTTAAAATGTTTTCTGCCTTGTTATAAGTTATTGACATTTGTGCAGTGGTTATCTGTGTCCAGGATAGAGACAGATACTTTGAAATGTAGCCATCCCTATAAGACTGATCTCATAAATTCCTGGAGTACTTAGTACTTGCACAATGAGCCCCTGGTTAATGCAAAGACTCATACTGCCCTTCATATTCTGACCTAGATTGCTGTTCTTACTCAAATAGCACTCTGGTAAATAAGTTCTAAATCTCATTGCCACTTCTCCTGCTATCCACACCCATAAGCATATGGAACCATGGACTTGCACATTCTGTCTTTACTGACTACTTGGTTGAAATGGGCATCCTGAGACTGATTAGCAAATTGTTTCATGCTTACTGACAACCACTTACAACTAATGTAAATTGACAAGTATGTGAGACATGTAATTATACAATGCCTCTGAAGGCAAATCTCTCACATAAGACCGCTATTATCAGCAAACAGGTTGTCAGTAACAAGCAACATCACACTATACCTGTCTCACATAATACAGACCAATCACATGCACCTTCATATGCTGAGGTTCTTCATAGGAACCTACTCAAACTATGAAGCATCCTGGAAACAGGTAACCAGAGAAACCTTACAAATACACTAGTCAGACAGCATCTATGCCTCACAGTCTCTCACATAAAAAATGCATAAGACAAACATCCACACAATCCAGCATCCTTGTCATGCTAAAGAGAGGGCCCGAGTTAGTTGCATGTTGGGTGCCAGGATTTGCCATGACACAAATGCACTCACTTCCTTGCACTAAAAATATACATTTTACACAGACATAGAACAAGTGGGAGTAAACAACTTGAGACATACCTCTCTGGACTATATGAAGAGAGACATGATGTAGATCTCATATCATGAGTCAGAAGCAGGTATGAACCTAGCTTTGAGCAGCATGTTACCATCACTGAGAATGATGCCACAATACAAACAAAATATTTTCAGTTTCAACAACTGGTTTAGCTTCTGGTGTCATTCTAAGGGGGAAAAATGTATTTTAGCCTAGGAGGAGATGGTAGAAAGTTCTAACTGCTTTTCCAGTGATGGCTTGCACCTACCTCCCCAAGGCTTTCATGCAAAGGCAAAAACATTGTCCACCTCCATAGTATCATTTTTAAACAAAGTCAGTCTTCAAAGCCATTCAGTATATAACAAAACAGATCCAGATAGCATAAAGGTTTTGTTCCTCAACACTAGCAGCTTTAACAAAAAACTCTACTCCCTACTGGTACTCCTCACCTTCGAATACACTGATATATGCATTGTCAGGAGACCTGGTTCTAGTTCACTGAGAGCATTCCCATCAGTCCAGGGCTTCAATGCATACCATGCATTCACTGCACTAGATGAAGGCACTAAAGGCAGCAGTGTTTCTATAGCTGTAAAACAAAGTGCCACCTCCAGGCTTGCTAAACAGGATAATGACCTGGAACTCTCCCACTTCCAATTTACCTGCAAAAATAAAACCCTTATCACATTATAGTGAACTATAGGACCCCCCTCTATGTACCTCTTGGTCCATACCTCATACCTGACTTCTATGGAATCCCTATACATTACGCCAAACACCACTCTCCTGAGGTATTTCAACTACCACTTCATTAATCGGAAGACCTACACATCCCCTAACAATCATGCCTACAGATTTTCTTACCTTATAAATATAAACTCTCTGAGCCAGTTAGTCTGCACCCCTACTATGGGTGACAAAATCCTGGACCTGCTCCTTACCAATATGGAAAAGCTCTTCTCCTTACCAATTGTAAACTCTTCCCAAATGATAAATCTGTCACATTCAACATGAGACTGAAGCCAGAAGCATCTTTCAATACCTTGGTATTCAGAGATTATGCTAAGGCTGATCAACTAAAATAGAGTGATGACTTGGCTAAATTCAGCTAATGCTCCAAATCAGATGATCCCATTGTCTATGCATCTACACCCTCCAAATTTCTTAAGAACAAGTCCTCAAGGTGCTGTCCAAAGCCAAGAATGCTGCTTCTACAAGACCAGATAACTTTTCAGGACACCTACAGGTTAGCCTGAAACAAGACCTGTCTCACCCCCTTCTAAGACTCCTTAGTATCAGCCAAAGATGGCTATGTGTCATATGAATGGGGAACAGCAACAGTATATCCCCTTGACCTAGGGTGGGGCATCAACTGACCCAGGTAATTATAGACCCAAAAGTCTGACCAGTTTCATCTATAAGGCTATAGAAAGGATTATTAATAAACAAGGACATAGGTAACCTGAAAACCCTTGACTCAAACCAGTTTGGTTTTGTCAAGGGGAGATCCTGCTTTCTTATCTTGGTCAACTTCTTTGAAAAGGTTCAAAACACATGAAGAACTCAAATAAAGCTCGAACAAACATCCAATCAAGGCCTCCAATACAAATAATTCTCTTTATTTGATACAACCACGTTTAGCGCTTTCGTCCCCCAAATTTACATGGGACTTCTTCAGAACTAAAAACCATCTAACTTTGCAGTTAAAGTAATCCATTCAATTAACTAATAAACCAATCAAATTAAAACCAGTGGAAACACTTGTTAACCTTTAGCATGCCTAATTTTCAATAGGCAATTAGTGCTAATGTATTCATTCAAACCTGGATACACAAATGCATTCTGCCTAAGCCTAGGGAAAAAAGTTGCTGTTCCAAAACACATACACATGACACAAGCACACCAACCAAACAGCAGTCCACACACATACACCTAAACTCTTACACCTAACCCTACACTAAACTATACATACACCACTAACTATCCACTTACCTTAACCCAAACCCTAACCCTAAGATCTGTCACTATCGCACAGTCACCTCACCTGTGCCATAACCCTAACTCACCTACCCCACCCTAACCCTCATGTCCACACAATCGCACACTTACCTGACCCATGCCCTAACCCTAACTTACCTAATCTGCCCTATCCCTCATGTCCACAGAATCGCACACTTATCTGAACCCGACCCGTAACTTTCCACCACAACACTGAAAATACCGAAGCAACAGAAATGGACAACCAAATTCTTTCCCTAGGAAAAATTAGGTTTTCTGTTTCTTCGATATTTTCAGTGTTCGCTGAAAATGGGTCGATATTAGAACACTCAGAATTTTGAAAGTTCGGTGTTCTAATATAGACTCTAGTATGTTTATATAATGAGTCAGACATCCTTTTATTCCTAATATCACTGAGATGTTTGGATATCCCAACCATCAGTGACCTAGAAGTCTGCCCCACATAAAAAGCAGAACAATGACCCAGTCAGTGCCAAAACTCTGAATATCATAGACCTTGGATGTGTTACTGCTAGTAAATTGTTTACTGTTAAGTACATGACTACATGCTGAACAATAGCTACAAGGTGTACATCCCAGCAATTTGTCCCCGAACAATGAAACCTGCTGTATATTGAATGTTATCCTATGTTTGTAATGATTGAAATGTGTACCTGAAGTAGGGCTCCATCAGTAGGAAAATAGGCATTTCGGAGATAAAAACTGCAAAGTTTATCATTTGACAAAGTATGTCCCAATGATGATCTTTCTAAGGGTATTAATATTCCATCCAAAAGTAGTTACAAGATGTACCGGCTCAGTTTGATCTCCATTTATTTGTTTGTGCTGATATTTCAACAAGGAGGATCTGGGTTGTTGAGATGCAAAATTTCTAGCCATGCTGATATTGCTGATGTCATATCCCCTATTAAGGAACCTATCTGTCAAATCTTGTTGATAATAATCATATGCATTGTCCGAGGAACAGATGGGCCTAATCCTAAGAAATTGGGACTTGGGAATGTTATGGATGATATGTCATGGGTGATGACTACTGCTGTGAAGTAACGTGTTGTACTGTGGATGTTTCCGGAAGACCTCAGTCCTTAGAGTATGGTCTTGCTCTCTAGTGATAGTAACGTCCAAGAATGTAATTTGATCAATATGAAAATTCAGTGTGAACTGGATCCCCCACTTATTCTCATTGAGATAATGTACAGATTCATGCACATATGTATCATCACCCCTCCACACCATCCAGCAATCATCCAGATAACATCTCCAAATATCAATTTCATCAAGATATAGATTATGGTTGGGATCATATATAAGTTGTTCCTCTACAAAACCCATAAAAAGGTCAGCATAGATGGGAGCAAAAGAAGCTCCCACAGCAGTACCCTTCACCTGCCAATAGCATCTACCATGGAAATAAAACATGTTTTTGGTTAATACATGTTCAGTCAGACAGACAAGCAAAGTATTGAAACCTGGTGAATACATATTGGCCTTATCCAACCAAAGTTGGATAGCCTTTAAACCAGCCCAATGAGGGATGTTGGTATAAAGGGCAGTCACATCCAATGCACACATTAACCAACTAAGATCCAACATTGTTTCCATAACAATCTGTAAGAACTGAGTTGTATCCTGAATTCTGGCCCTAACAAATGATAGTAATGGTTGTAGATGTTTAGTGAGAATGGCTGCTAATGGTTCTGTAAGTGACCCCCTACCCAATACAAGGGGTCTGCCTGGTGGTTTTGATATTTTTTTATGAATTTTAGGCAATAAATATAAGTATTGAGATTGGGGATCAGATACAGTTAGATGATATAACGTTTTCTTATTAATAATGCCTTCATCAAGGGCCAGATTCAAGAATTGATCAAGTTCTTGCTTAAATTTAGGTGTTGGATCAATGGGCATGTGTATATAGAATTTGCCGTCAGACAATTGTCGTTCGGCCTCAGCCAGATACATTGGCCAATCCATAACCATAACTGCCCCACCCTTATCTGCCAGCAAAATGACCAAATCATGGTTATCCTTAAGCCTGGTTAATACCTGTTGTTCTTGATGCGCCAGGTTATGCCACATATTAGGAAATGCAAATTTATTAAAATGTAAATCCTTAAGCACACATTCCTTAAAAATAGCAACATGTTTGTCCATGGGTGGCATGAAAGAAGATTTGCAAAAGTGGAAATCAGTAGATCTTTCAGCCTGGGTATCATGATAAAAAAATAATTTTAAATTCAGCAAACAGCAAAAAGTTGAAACATCATTAACAAATGTATCTTCATTAACAAAGAAACCAGGCACAAAATTAAGATCCTTGTTTAATAGATTTATTTCAATTTCAGAAAGTGAATATGAGGAAATGGTATGCACATTAGTTGTATCCCCTAGTGTGGTATTACCAGATCCAAAAGATGTTGAATGTTGTTTACATGACCAGTGTTTCCTACCTCCCCTGTGCCTACCCCTCCTAAACGGTCAATACTCAAATGCTTCTTAGCCATGGGTGAATCAGAAGTGGGGGTAATTTCAATGTCAGTGGCAGAGGATCAATCATCCCCTGAAGTGCCACTATGGCCAGTAAGGCCTTTTTTTTGAGTATGGATCGAGGTCTCTTCCTCTTAAAGACAGGTTTGGTCATATCGTGCTGAGCAAATTTCACATTTTTTGTAACCCAAAGGATTTGCCCCTCTCATAATCAATAAGGTCACTATTAAATTTATGAATCTTTTTGTCTTTAAGCTGTTGCTCTAAAGTAAGTAAGTCTTTGACCAATTGGTTAAGGCACTTATCAAAGAAAGATTCCTCTTCAAATTGTCTAACCTCCTTGCATGTGGCTTTAACCTCCAAAATATATTTATCAATTGTATGCTCATAATATGGAATTAAGACCTCCACAAAGGCCATGGATGCCTTCTGTTGGGCCTGAGCCCATTCCTCCAATAACAGATCATCAGCCAAACTAACCAAAGGCCGAAGGCGTACTCTAAGGCCTCGGGGAAAAATTCCCCATGCCTTATAAGCCTTAAAAAGTTCAAGATGTCAAATGTTGGTTCTAAGAGACTTCATGCTCTTGGTTAGTATGTGAAATGAAGAAATACATATATTTTCAGGATCATTTTGGACCACTTAGGGATTATCAGAAGAGGTGTGCCCTAATCCAAATACATTAAAGTCATTCCTATCTGCAGACAAACCTTGCAAAAGTGTAATAAGGCCAATGATGTTTGAATCCAAAACCAAAAATGCTACTTATGTGGTCTAGTTAAACTAAAGCATGAACAAAAGAGATGTCCCCTATAATACATAAAGAACTCCAATAGACAAATGCTATCCCTGCATGTCGTAATAGACCTAAAAGGCCTGAATTACTCTAATGCATAACAATTATGAAAAAATATAAAAATCCCAAGGAACAAAAACCACAGTTCCTAAAGTATCGATTGATAATAAATGCTGAATAATATTAAATATATATTAGTGACTATTAATGCTCAAAACCTGGACCAGATTGGTTAACAAACAGCCACCACAAAAAAAATGAAAATAAGGCTCACAAAAAATGGCCATATATCAACATTATTGTCCATACATACAACACCTTGAAAATCAGAGACCAAAGCCTTAGCTTCGATGTAAACAGTTAGGTAAATGTCTGATGAGGCACCTCTAAATGGGATGCAACACAGTCAGCTAGGCCTCAGTAGCACCCTTGAGACGCTATGACTAGAAACATTGTGCCACCATCATTAGGTTGGGTTTTTTTTTTAAACCCAGATTAAATGAGCAAACTTGATTATCCAATGAGAAGCTTGCATTTTGATGGTGTGACTATTTAATTGTATGGTGTGCTTTCAGTTTTTGTTACTGCACGGAGGAAGGCATATTATTGCTGAAACCGGTTTGCTTATATGGTGTATTCCTACACCATTTGCTGGAGCTGCCACAATAAAATTATATGATTTCACCTTTTTGGTGCTGGACGTTTTGTGTTTGAATTGCTTTAATATTTCCCAACAACTACCATATTTCCCTTTATAACAAATGAATACCAAAATTCAGTTAATCAGAGCTACTTATTACTTTCCTGAAATTATACAATTATAAACAAATATGTATTATTGTTCTTTACATCCCTCCTGGTGACAATGCAGCTATACTGGAAAATATCCTACACTGGATATCTGTCACAGTTAATCAAGAAAAAATGTCAGTTGGTTGGACATAAAATCTTAACTCCCCTACATCTAGCATGAAATTATTTGGTTTCACACAACTGATTATTAGCGCCACACATTATAGCAAGATATCAAATTCCTTATTAGCCTGGTTTCTAGTATCATACCCTAGCAAGTACACCACCTCAGGTACAATGTCTGACTGTCTCAGTGATCATTTCCCAATCTATGCAATCAGACCTCACAAATCCACTTAAACAGCATGTTTACAAAACAACACTAGACCCTTTCCAAGTTTAACCTAGAAATGCTCATTACTAACCTATCATCTGTTAACTGGAACTTCCTAAAAATTCTAAAAAAAACGGCACTTAAAAGAAGAATTTCCTTAAAATCCTCCACTTAGATAATGCCGTAGATGAATTTAAGTATTTATTTTATTTTACATTTGTTGGCCAGGATAGTCCGACTGGATATATGTCCATTTTCAGCAGAAGCCCGGGGAGAAAAGCTCCACATACCAAAAAAGACACAGTACACTATACATCACTGAGTGATAAACTCAGGCAGACATGTTTAGAAAAATATAGACAAAGAATACAGGCAGATAACAATATACACAATGTGCAGACATGCATCTGATTGGCAATGACATATCAGAAAATGTGAACATGGAATATAATCAGATCTCATAATTCACAATGCTTAGACATTCAAATGCTATGAGGCATAGATACCTGGCTAAAGAGCAGGTTGGGTAGCAAGATATGTATTAGTGAAGTTGTTAGGTTTAGAACAAGAGCACAGCCAATGAGATGTGAGGTATTTTTGAGTTCTCTTTTAAATAGGGGTAGTGAGGTTTCCTTGGTAACGGTAGTAGGGAGTAGATTCCAGATTTTACCGGTTGAGTTGGCAAATATAGCATCGCCTGCAGAGTTGTTGGATTTTTGGGTCAGTATCATTAGTTTATCAGCTGAGTGTAATAGCCTGGGGGTACTATGAGAGGTGAGAATTTTTCTGAGGGCAGGGATGTTATCAGGTTGATGGAGTATTTTATGCACTACTATAAACTGGTTGAACTGTAGAAGGGTAGGATACTTTAGCCATCCCAGTGCTTTGAGGTTCTGGCAATGGTAGGTCCTAAAAGCCATGCCAGTAGTGAATCTGGCTATATGATTATAACATCCTGATAATTTGTTGAGATCGATTTTGGATAGGTTGGTGAGTACAGGAGAGACATACATAAGGGTAAAGAAGAGCTGTGATCTTGCAATAGCTACCCTAGCTAGGGGGGGGGGTGAGGAAAGGTTTGGCTCTGTACAGGGAGCCAAGTTTTTTTGTTGATGGACTTAATAGTGTGATTGACATGTTTATCAAATTTAAGGTTGTTGTCTATTATTATGCCTAGAAGCTTTGTATGGTCTTCAGGGGAGATAATGGTGTCATTGCTAGATTTGATGTTGAAGGAAGGAGGAGAAATTCTATGATTAGGGGAGAAAAGTAGTAGCTTGGTTTTGTTAAGATTTAGAAGCAGGCGGCGATTAGCTAGCCATATTTCTACCGTGCTGAAAGTGGTCTGGGTGAGGGTTAGAAGTTGTGTAGGAGAGGAAGCAGAGCATATTAGTGTTGAGTCATCTGCATATTGGATGCAGGTGTCTCCTGGGATGGTGGTGTGCAGATCCCTGATAAAGATAGAGAAAAGAAGGGGACCTAGTATGGACCCTTGTGGGACACCTAGGGTTAGAGGAAGTTGAGATGACAGTTTGCTCTGCCATAAGACAGCCCGCTGTCTACCGTTTAGGTAGGAGTGGAACCATTGTATTGCATGTTGGTCTAAACCGATGGTTTGTAGGGTATTGAGCATTAGCTGATGGTTGACCATATCAAAAGCTTTTGAGAGATCTAGGAAGACTGCTGAGGATAGTTTGTTGTTGTTACGATGAAGATTGATGACATTAGAGAAAGATAGAAGAGCCGTGGTCGTGCTATGGAATGGCCTAAAGCCATGCTGAGAGTCGACACGCTTTCCATTTTGAATAAGAAAGTGCATGATTTGTTTGTGTATGCATCTTTCCATGATTTTAGCTAGTGGTGAAAGAATGGCTTTAGGTCTAAAGTTAGATAATTCTATGGAGCTTCCTCCTTTATGGAGAGGTATAACATGATATTTTCCATATTGCTGGGATGGATCCTTCTAAGATGGATCTGTTGATCAGAATAGAAATGGGAAGTGCTATGGCATCAGCTACTTTTTGAAGATATTCATCTGGGAGGTGGTCGGTAGCTAGTGTAGTAGGTTTTAGCTTTTTGAGTAAGGTCCGGATCAGGTTGTTGGGTACGGTTTGAAAGGTAAAAGTGGGTTGGGTGCTGGGTGGATCAGGGCTAGATGTACCAGAACTGGTGTTTGTGTCCGATAGAGTGAGATGGGTAGCTAGAGACTGGATAGTTTCAGTAAAGAAGGAGTTGAAGCTGTTTGCAATTTCTACAGGGGATTTATCAAGGGCAGCTGATAGGGTAGGAGTGGTGGAACGGACTGGGTGGAGAAGATTGTTAATACCAGCCCAGAACTTTTGAGATTTTAGTGGATATTTTTGTTGTAGGAGGGTGTAGTGATTTTTTTTGTCTAGAATAACAGATTTTTTTGGTCTGGTTCCTTAGCTGCTGGTATCTTACTTGGTCCATAGGGGCTTTGGTAACATGCCGCCTGGCCCAGGTGTTGTTTCTTAGTTTAATTTTATTTTTTATTTCTTTAGATAGCCACGGTGCAACTGTGGCTTTTACATGGATGGTACGGGTAGGAGCATGGTGGTTACAGATAGCCAGAAATCTGGTACTGAAGTACTCAACTGCTTCTTGTAATGGGAGTCATTTCAAGACATTCCAATTACATGCTTTGAGTTCATTTTGGAAGTTGTCAGGGTTAAAGTTCCTGATGTTTCTTATAGTTTTGTAGGCGGGCTGGTTGGGAATGTCGGCTTTGAGCCTAATAATATAGGTAAGGCAGTGATCACTTAGATCATCGGGTAATGTACTTGACTTGTACTTTTGGGGGTGGCTATTATTAAGTATCCAATCAAGGATACTATCTTTGACTCTATTTTTGCTAAATCTGGTGAGGGTGGTAATGATCTGAGTAAACCCGTGGAGGTTTAAATGGGTGGAGGGAGTTTCAGAGGAACAGGTGTTCCAATCAATGTGAAAGTCCCGCAATACAATGGTTTCCTGGGGATAGTTAGAAGCTAGCCAATGTAAGATATTTTCTAGAATATTATCATTCTTGCTGGGTGGAATATAAATGCAGACAATGTATCTGCATTTATTTTTGTTTATTATTAGTTTGGTGATGAGAATTTCTGCATTGTCAAACTGGGGTGGCTGTTGGGTGTCAATTGTTATTGTTAGGGTAGACTTGTATAGTACAGCTACCCCACCACCTTTCCTGGAGATCCGGTCCAGTCTAAGGATGTTATACTGTGGGGGGGGGGGGTTATTTCGTTATCTTTGGTTATTGGTTTTATCCAGGTTTCTGTGAGGCAGAGGATATCAGGGGAGTGAACAGCTAAGAATCCATATAGGCTATGGATCTTGTTGTTTAGGCTTCTGAAGTTGAGATGACAGACCAGAAATGAGTCTGGAAGTGTATCAATCTGGGTAGTACATGCTGGGTTGTTAGATGATGTGCTTGGGTCTACTGTTGTGGATGGGCCAGGGTTGGGGTGGATGTCTCCATCCTTCATAAGATTAATTTTTAAGTTGCTTATGAGTCTTAAAAATTTGTTTATGATTTTTTCATAGCTTTTGGTTTTTAAGCTAATGTAGCAATATTTAGTCAGGTGATGGTAACTGGGGGGCAAGGAATTAGGAGAGGGGGTGGTTATGTTGTGGATAAACTTATTAAATGCTCAGTTGGTGTCTGTTTAAGAGTTTGGGTATTGGATTTCAAGATGCTATACATATTCATAGGAGCTTAGGTGATAAGGAATGAATTGCAGGGGTACTAAGGTCAGCAGCATTATTGTTTTAGGTGTAGTCATAGTAAATTACTAGGGTAGGGTCTGTATTGAGTGTATGCAGTGGATAAAAGATTAGAGAGAATAGAATAGCTATGGGTGGGTTAATATGGATAGTGGGGTGAATAGAGGGTGTATTATTGTGCTAGGAGTTTGCTGGATTCTAGGAGTACATGTAGTTGGTTAGCTAATTAAGGGGGCATGCCAGTGGTACTATAAACATAATACTATTGGGGGCAGGTGGGATATGGGGACAGGGTGGGGCATGGAGCGAGTGAAGCGAGCGGAGCGGGACTAAACCAATAAAGCACATGCCTAGAGGCAGCATGTGCAGGTATGTGTTAGAAGCACTCGTTTTTGTTTTTGTTTGTACACCCAATACTCTATTCCTAAGCCCTACTATTAAATGAGTTACAAGCATGCTTTTTTGTTTCTTTTTATATGCCCAATACTCTGTTCCTAGGCCCTATTGTTAAAAACTACACAGTTCCCTGCCTGCTTCTCAATTTACAATGCAGAGAGCCCATTTTCCATTTCCCTTTTGTATCACACCTGTTTCACTTAGTTTATTGAGAAATGCACTGTTTGGAGGTGCAGAGCACACTGTGCTCACCTGTTGAACAGTAGAGAGCTGTTTTTACCTTAATTGGGGAAGAAAAAAAGCTACAGGAAAGTCTAACCCTTCCAACCTAATGCTTATCAGCATAAACAGATTACAAGCAGGAGTTATGGGGACATTCACCAGTGCTTTTTTGGACTCAGTTTGTTAGGTTTACAGGTGGTGAGGTATTTTAGAGGATACTGACCTTATTAAAAACAAGTTCCATGGTGGAGAAAGTTTTCCATACTTGTTGCTATTCCTGGAATGACCCTATATGCTTTTACACACCTTTCAGGGGGAGGTGAGGTAGGAACACCTTATTAAAACAAGTTCCGTGGTGGGGAAAGTCTTCCGTACTTGTTATTCCCGGAATGACCCTGTATGCTTTTACAAGTCTTTCGGGGGGGGGGGGGGTGAGGTAGGAACATGTTATGAAAACAAGTTCCATGGTGGGGTAAGACTTCCTAATTGTTGTTATTCCTGGAATGACCCTGTATGCTTTTACAAGCCTTTCAGGGGGAGGTGAGGTAGGAACACCTTATTAAAACAAGTTCCGTGGTGCGGAAAGTCTTCCGTATTTGTTGTTATTCCCAGAATAACCCTATATGCTTTTACAAGCCTTTCAGGGGGAGGTGAGGTAGGAACACCTTATTAAAACAAGTTCTGTGGTGGGGAAAATCTTCCCTACTTGTTATTCCCGGAATGACCCTATATGCTTTTACAAGCTTTTCAGGGGGAGGTGAGGTAGGAACATCTTATTAAAACAAGTTCCATGGTGGGGAAAGTCTTCCTTACTTGTTATTCCCAGAATGATCCTATATGCTTTTGCAAGCCTTTCGGGGGAGGTGAGGTAGGAACACCTTATTAAAACAAGTTCCGTGGTGGGAAAAGTCTTCCGTACTTGTTGTTATTCCTGGAATAACCCTATATTCTTTTACAAGCCTTTCAGGAAGAGGTGAGGTAGAAACACCTCAATCGACTGGGACCTGATGCACTGGTTAATTTGAAAACAACTTTTCTAAATATCCTAAACAGCCTTGCACCTCCTAGAAGAAAGAGTCTAAAAGCAAATAATGCAATTTGGCTGTCTAGAAAGAGTAGAATGCTAATGCAAGAGAAAGAAAAAAACATGGAAAGAATGTAAAAATATAAAATACCTCGATATATTGAAAACTACAGAATTCTTCACAATAGTACTATAAAGCAAATTAATGAAGACAAAAATACTGTACTATAATAGGGGATAGTGTCAAATGCTTTGGCTAAGTCTAGGTAACAAAAAATAAAGGTCTGTGTTTGGCAAAGTTTGCTGATGACTGCAAACTGGGAGCAGTCATAGAATCTCCAAATGATACCAACATCCTACAAGAGGGTCTTACACAAACAAATGATTGGTGCCAAAGTTATGACCTTAAACTCAATGCAAAAAATGTATTGTCATCCCTTTTGGTTAGAGTGATGTTCCTGCTGACGACCACATCAATAGCAACACCTTAAGTACACACTCAGTGGTGACACATCTGGGCACACAGGTTGACAGCAAGCTTACCTTTGACCACCATGTCTCCATAGTGGTAAGAAGGGAATTCTATATGACTCATGGGTTCATAGGTTCATAGGTTGGTACTAGGCTATCAGCCCTAGGGCCTATACAAGCCTAGCCATAACATTTCTCTGGCTATTTCTTCCCACAGTATTTACTTCCTTGGACCCCTGTCTAGCAGGGTGACTGGCGTGATCCCCGGGTTGAATTTCCTATCTCCCATCCAATCATCAAGGTTACTTTTGAAGAGGGCCAAAGAGGCGCTCTGCTTGACATGTATGGGCAGTCTTTTCCAGAGTCTGGGGAGTCTCTGGGTCAGGAACCTATCCCTCCATCATGTTTTGTTCATTGTGATGACAAGGTTTAGATCCCTGGAGTGTGTGGCTCTGAGGGATTGGGATTTCTTTAAGTGTAGTATGTCCAACAGCTCTGAGTTTGACATGGCCTTGTATGTTAAGCAGAGATCGCCTCTGAGTAGACGATATGTGACAGAGTATAAGTGTAGTTTTTTTAGATGGTCAACATAGGGCATCTGCTTTAAGCCTGTGATTCTTTTAGTGAGGTAATTCTGTGGCCTTTCCAGTTGTTGCAGATGTCTTGAGAGGTACATACCAAATGGGGCATTGTATTCTATAATGGGTCTAATGAGTGGGACAATGACCTCCTTTTTTCTGGATGAAAAGCCCTTAGTGATGAGGTGTGCCACATAGAAGGATTTCCTGACTGTTGTGGTGATGTGGTTATTGAAGGTGAGACCACTGTCCACCTGTGTCCCTAAGTCTCTTATCACACTTTCAGTGTTTACTGTACTGCCACCTATGTGGTAATTCACTGGTGTATGTTTTTTCCCAGAGGGGATAACTATACATTTCTTGGCATTGAGCTTGAGCCCATGGCTTTGGCACCAAGCATCTGTTTTTGTAAGGCCCTTTTGTGGAATAGCCACATCATATGGGGATTCAATAATGGCTCCCAGTTTGCAGTCATCTGCAAACTTTGTTAGCCAGAGTCCCTTAGTGTTGGCCTGTACTTCAGAGAAGTAGATGCCAAACAAGAGTGGTCCCAGGACTGAACCCTTGTCACTTGTCTGGAGCTGGAATTGGAGTCAGCTACTTTTACAGTGTGGGTTCTGTCAGTAAGCCAGTTGGCAACCCATCAAGTAATGTAGGGATTAATGCCCAGCTTAGTAAGTTTATCTATGATTCCAGAGTGGGGGATGGTGTTGAAGTCCTTGGCGAGGTCCAGATAGGCTGTATGGAAGACCTTACCCTTGTCCACGGCTCTGGAGACTGATTTGAAGAAGTCAATCAGGTTCAGGAGACAAGATCGGCCCTTCACAAACCCAAACTGCATGGGGTCCAGTGTTTGAAGGTTCCCAATGTCTTTGTTTATAAGCTCCATGATAATAAATTCCATGGCCTTACAGATCAGGCTCATCAGACTAATGGGGCAGTAGTTCCCGGGATCCAAGGTGGATCCCCCCTTGTGGAGTGGGATAACTGTAGCTGTGCGCCACTCAGTGGGCATGAAGCCTGAGGTGAGGCTATGATTAAACATGACACTTATGTGAGGTGCCAGTTCATTTTGTAGTTCATGTAGTACACAGCCTGGGATGTCATCTGGTCCCATGGATGCTGTATTTTTAGCTTTGGAAAGTGCATTTTTTAACTGTGGTGCTGTTATTACCAGAATTTGGCAATGTTTTGGTATTGAGATGGGCCCTTTAGGGGGGTGAGAGGGGGGTGAAGTTTGCACTGAATCAATCTGCCAGGATATTGGCAATATCCTTGGGATCAGTATATTTAATGCCATTCTGTTGTAGCTCAGAGCAGATCTGAGCATTGCCATTTAGATTTTTGACATAGCTATAGAATGCCTTGTGGTTGCCTTTGGAATCTTTGGCAATTTTATTTTCATAACTAGCTTTGGAGGATTTTATGAGGGATCTCAGCTTCTTACTGAGGCTGGTAAGGGAGTTTTTTTGCATCCTGGGATTTTCCTCTTTTCTGCAATAGTTTCTTCCTTTTGTTGTAAAGTTTGTTTATGGCACGGGACTGCCAGATTGGCTTCCTTTTTTGGAGGAGAGCATCTTGGTTCTATTGGGGATGGCAAGATTCATGCATGAGTGGATGTGCTCGTACAGTGCCTTAGTGTAGGATTCAACAGTCGAACTTTCAGTTCCTGTCTGCATGGGTGTCGTGAAGTTTGTCACTCTGACTTGAGTAGCATGAGGTTGGCTTTAGAGAAGTTTTTTACAGAAGTTTCCTTATTGGGGGGTGGGGGTGGGATGTGGATATCAAGGGTGATTAGCTTATGGTCAGACCTGACCAACGAAGGGGTGACCATAGGTGTGGAGCATCAATTTCCCATGTTGGTAATGACCAGGTCTATGAAATTGAAGCCCCTGGTGGGACTAAGGATTAGTTGATCCAGGGCATTGGAATTTATGAATTCCAAGAACCGTTGGGCAAAGGTATTGTACACGAGTAGTTTTCCCAGTTAATGGCAGGGTAGTTGAAATCACCCAGTATTAATGTGCTTGGTTGTATCTTAATATTTTCCAGTATGTTTAGTGTAGTATCGGGCAAGTAATGCTGTTATTGTACTGTAGGGGCGCTCTGGGGAATTAGCGACATGTAGTGTTGGCTCTGTATTCTCTGGTAACTGTTGTTTTCCGGTGTATGTATGGCGATGGCGAAGTTGTGAACATGTAGCATGGGTGCGCACCTGAAGGCTCTTAATAAAGAAAGGCCTTACAACTCCAGAACCGTGTGGTCTCCTTTATTTACCAGGATATAACATATTGGCGACGAGGATGGGATGCCTCCGAGTCCGCTGTGAGTGAAAACGGCGGGGTGCAGTTGATGTCGGACGACGAAGAGACTGGGCCTGCCGGGGTTATGTCTGGTTCCATGTTGGGGTTGCTGGTTGCATACGACTGTCAGACCCAGACCTGGGAGGAGTATTGTGAAGTGTTGGAACATTTTTTTGAAGCAAACCAGATAATGGATGCGGGCCGGAAGCGAGCCATATTGCTGAGCTCGGTGGGCAGCAAGACGTACAGTCTGATGAGGAACTTATTGAGTCCTGATAAACCGGGGGATAAATCGTTCACGGAGTTGACGAGCTTGCTTCAGTCACATTATAACCCGAAGCCGAGTGCAATAGTCCAAAGGTTCAAGTTAAATTCAAGGACTAGAATGGCTAATGAAACGGTAACGGAGTATGTCGCAGTGCTGAGGGAACTGGCGCAACACTGTAATTATGGGGACAGACTGACAGAAATGCTACGAGATAGGCTCGTATGTGGCATTGCAGATGACCGCATACAACGCAGATTGTTAGCGGAGCCTGAGTTGTCGTTTGAAAAGGCCTTGAAGTTGGCACAGGCCATTGAGACGGCGAATAAAGACATTCGTGATTTACAACCAAGAACCATCGAAGGGGTGGGGAGCAGGGGTGCTACCCCACTGCCAGTGCATAAAGTGGTCGGGGAGCATAAATCACCAGGGAAGTCTGGTCAGTATGCCTGTTACAGGTGTGGCGGAGAACATCTGTCAAGGAACTGTCGGTTCTTAAATGAAAAATGTCATGCTTGCGGGAAAAAGGGACATATGAAGAAAATGTGCCGATCAACGCCCTCTAGGGACCAGCCGAGAAAGGGGGAGGAAAAGAGCAGTATGATGGACAAAAAGGGGAACCGAAAAATAAAACGGCAGTATGCACACCACATGCATGAAGGTACAAATCAAAACACCAGGGAAGACGAGGAAGTGTTTACTATGTTTAACATGGAAGAGGCAAGGTGGGAAAGAGTTGATCCTATCACAACCCAGTTGGACTTAAATGGTAAAATGGTGCAGTTTGAAGTGGATACCGGATGTAGTGTGACGGTTCTGTCCAAGGCTGAGTATGGAAAGTTATGGCTAAAAGAAGCTCAGACGCTGCGGGACTGTTCAGTGACTTTGAAAACATATACCGGTGAAACAGTTCCCACACTGGGGATGGCTAAAGTAACTGTAAAACATAAAGATAAAGTCAAACAGTTGCCAGTCATGGTGGTAGCAGGTAAGGGACCAAACCTGTTAGGCCGGGCGTGGCTAAAGGAGCTGGAAATGGGTTGTCTACGGCTCCATAAAGTAGAACAGCAGGGGCTGGCCTTGCAAGATGTGCTGGAGAACAATGAAGAAGTGTTCAAAGAGGAACTGGGGACCTGGAGGGGTCCACCAGCAAAGATACACGTTAAAGAAAACGCAACGCCAAGATTTTACAAACCTCGACCCGTACCATACGCCATGAAGAAGAAAGTGGAGACTGAGTTGGAGCGACTCACCAAGCAAGGTATAATTGAACCAGTGAAGTTTTCGGAATGGGCAGCACCAATTGTTCCAGTATTAAAGCCAGATAATACTGTACGCATATGTGGTGACTATAAGCTGACAGTGAACCAAGTTTCGAAACTGGAGCAGTATCCATTACCCAAGGTGGAGGATGTGTTTGAAAAGCTGTCGGGAGGTGAAAAGTTTAGTAAACTGGACCTCAGTCAGGCATATCAACAAGTAGTTCTGGAAGAAGGGTCAAAGGCATATGTCACCCTTAACACACACAAAGGGCTGTTCCAAGTCAATCGTTTACCCTTTGGGGTTTCCTCTAGTCCAGCTATTTTCCAGAGAATAATGGAGGGACTGGTGGCAGGAATTCCGAAGGTGGCTGTGTATCTGGACGACATCCTGTTGACGGGGAGGAACAATGGCAAGCATCTGGAGACTCTGAACGAGGTGCTAAGTCGACTGCGAGAGGCTGATTTACGGGTGAAGAGGAGTAAATGTGCTTTCATGGTAAAGGAAGCAGAGTTCCTGGGTTACAAGGTGGATGCCTCGGGCCTACACCCCCTGCCAGACAAGGTAAAAGCCATCCAAGAGGCACCTGCACCCACAAATGTTACAGAGCTGAAGGCTTATTTAGGCTTACTTAACTATTATAACAGGTTCCTACCAAATCTGTCAATACTGTTAGCTCCTTTACATAAACTGTTAAGGAAGGAGACCCTGTGGACGTGGCAGAAGGAACAAGACAAAGCGTTTGAGCAATCCAAGGAACTAATGCAGTCTTCAGAGGTTTTGGTGCACTACAATAGTCACAAGGACTTAATTTTGTCATGTGATGCCTCACCGTATGGGTTAGGGGCCGTGTTGGCACACCGGATGCCAGATGGACAAGAAAGACCCATTGGGTTCATGTCACGCACCTTAACACCAGCGGAGTCAAACTATTCCCAGCTCGACAAAGAGGGGTTGGCTGTAATGTTTGGAATTAAGAGGTTCCACAAATACCTCTATGGCAGGAAGTTTACTGTGTGCACCGATCATAAGCCTTTGTTGTCACTGTTCAACGAGATGAAGGCCGTGCCTCAGATGGTTTCTCCCCGAATTCAGAGATGGGCTGTAACATTGAGAGCTTATGAATATGAGATTGTTTATAAGCCTGGGAAACACCATAGCAATGCGGACGCGCTGAGCCGTTTGCCGCTACCGGGGCCTCCCCAGCGAGAGGAAATGGAGGACCGAGTGTTGATGATGGAGGACATCACGTTGGTGTCAGCGAAAGAATTGAGCGAATGGACACGCAAAGACCCGGTGTTGGCTCGAGTGTTTCAATGGGTCCAGCAAGGCTGGACAACACAACAACCTGATCCAGTTTTCAGGCCTTATGAAGTGAGGAAAACAGAGCTGAGTGTGCAAGATGGATGCGTGTTGTGGGGGGCACGAGTGATAATTCCGCCCCCAGGAAGACGTGCACTTTTACAACAGCTGCATCAAGGTCATGTGGGCATCACCCAAATGAAGGCCTTAGCACGAAGTTATTTCTGGTGGCCAAAGTTGGACCACGACATTGAAGTCGCTGTGAAAGAGTGTAAAACCTGTCAGCAGTATCGCAACTTTCCTGTGGTGGCACCACTACACCCATGGGAGTGGCCGAGTAGACCTTGGCAGAGACTTCATATAGACTATGCAGGACCTTTTATGGGGGCAATGTTTTTGATAATAATGGATGCTCATTCTAAATGGATGGATGCCTACCCAGTCAAAACACCCACTTCCACCACTACCATTGACTGCCTGAGAAAGAGTTTCAGTAGCCAAGGATTACCCGAGACTATTGTATCAGATAATGCGTCATGTTTCATGAGTGAAGAGTTCAAGGGTTTCCTGAAAAAAAATGGCATTGTACATGTCACATCAGCACCATACCATGCGGCTTCAAATGGCTGTGCTGAAAGGGCTGTCCAGACCTTTAAAGCGATGATGAAAAAGGCCGGAGATGGAAGTATGGCAGCCAAAGTATCAAGGGTGTTATTCAACTACCGCATTACACCCTAGTCTACCACGGGATTGTCCCCTGCTGAGATGTTGCAAGGACGGAGATTAAGATCCACGTTGGATCTGGTGCATCCCAACATCCGAGCTAAGGTAGAGAGGATACAGTGGAGGCAAAAAGAACATCATGATCGACGATGGAGAGAGAGAAGTTTCCTGGAGGGAGATGCAGTGATGACGCGAAACTTCAGTTATGGACCTAAATGGATTCCAGGGTTTATTGTCAAGAGCACGGGTCCCCTGTCGTACCAGGTGAGGTTGAATGGAGGTTTAGTGGTGAGGAGACATGTGGACCAGATTCTGCGGAGTGCGCAGGCGAAGGACTCCATGGAACTGCAAGCCCCGGAAATGCTGTTAGTTTCGGGAGAAGGGCTCGCAGCGGCAGGAGGATCTCCGATCTTGGGGGCCGAGGGAGACCGCCGGGACTCGGAAGAAGAGGTTCCCAAGGATCCAACTGTTCCAGGGATGGACATACCGGTACCAGAGGTGGTAACTGTGACACCGGAGTCACCCAGGGTGGTACCATTGCACCGTTCTAAGCGGGCACTGGTTAAACCTAGTTACTTGAAGGACTATCAATGTTACAATTGCATGTCTAGTTTAAAAGAGCAACCTAACTCGATTGTAGGGTAACTGATTAATACTAACCGGGTATGTCGAAATTAAGTGACTAGATGGATTGTTTTTGGCTTGCTCCCTTGTTTTTCTTATGTAAGAAAGCGTATTCAGTGCTTAAAAGGGGAGGAATGTAGTATCGGGCAAGTAATGCTGTTATTGTACTGTAGGGGCGCTCTGGGGAATTAGCGACATGTAGTGTTGGTTCTGTATTCTCTGGTAACTGTTGTTTTCTGGTGTATGTATGGCGATGGCGAAGTTGTGAACATGTAGCATGGGTGCGCACCTGAAGGCTCTTAATAAAGAAAGGCCTTACAACTCCAGAACCGTGTGGTCTCCTTTATTTACCAGGATATAACATTTAGAAAGGTGTAGTGAGACTCTTGAGGCATGGTGGGGATATGTAGCAAGCTACAATTTGGATTGCAGTCTTACCTAGTGTTAATTTCACCTGGAGAATTGCAGATGCATTATGTAGGGCAACTAGCCTGGTGTTGTGAATATCCTTGGTGAATATGGACCTCATATATAAGAACTCATCTCATAAGTAAGGAAATTGTCTCCTGAAGAAAATATGTTATAGCCTCCCTGTACTCTTCCCTCAACAGTCCAGTAATTGAGTACAGTGCCCCTTTTGGTATATAGCTTTCCAAGCATCTGCAACAATTGGAGAGACCACAAAAATTCCTCACAAGGAAAATTCAAGATCTTCAGCATCTGTTATATGTGTATCATCTGAAATCTCTTGTCACTTTATTTTGTTTCATACAGACTACTCAGAGGTGATCTATGCCTTGCATACAAGGCAATCTCTGACCTTGGTTTATTGGAAATGCTGCATCTCTGTAAATCAAATGGTGCAAAGGTTACTCACTCTAAAGGCCTTAACATGGTATGTCACATTAACAGAACCTACTGGAGGGGCAGATTTGTTTCCCAGAGGTTACCACATCTTTGGAACAGACTCTCACTTCATGTCAAACAGAGCACTTCATCGGCTGTCTTCAAATGTAATCTGGACGATTGGATAGGTAACTGTAAATTCACCCTGGGGGTTCCACCTGTTTCCCTCTTGGACAGGGGAAATAGATGATCATGGAAATAAGGGTAGAACTTAGCTAGGCTTGTAAGGGCCCTAGGGTCATTAGCCTAGTAACTCCCTATGATCCTATGATCCTATAATATGTTTCAGAATAATAGTAAACACAACACTAAAAATTCTGGACAGCCATTAAAGACATCTTGCATTCCAGCTATAAAGTCAACCTTAGTCCCTCTCCCAATAACTTATCACTGAAAACAGTAATACAATTAAACTCTTATTTGATAGCTAGTATGACATCTCTAACCAAGCATTCCAAAAGATCTAATCCTAACCTTGCTCACCTGCCATGTATAACCACATCCACTTTCACCTTAAGTCTGCACCCAAATCCTATATAAAACTACACTGAAACAAACTCAAACCAGCAAACCATACTCTACTTCAGCTGATAACCTTCCAAGTGAATACCTTAAAATACCAGCCAATAGCAATGCCTACCCTGTCTCAATCCTTATAATTAGGTCAATCCAGGAATCCCACATTCCCTCTCTCTGGAAAAAGTCACACATTATCCCTCTGCACAAAGGAGGAAATACAACAGACATTACTAACTTTAGACATATAGCAATCTTATCCCCCTCATCAAAATACTTGAAAAATATATTCAGAAATAATTGCAAAACTATCCCCTGCAGGAAGAACTCCTTTCCCCCACACAACATGGCTTCTGTCCTTCCCATAATACTAAAACTGCACTTCTAATCTATATAAATACTGTCAGTAAAGCTACAGATAATGACAAACTAGTTTCCTCAATATTTATAGACTTGTAGAAATGTATGATAACTCCAGATCGCTAAAGGCTGCTCAACTAAACAAAAATATTTAGAAAACAAGCAGAGGTAGGCCACCATAAAGAAGCATTTATTGAATAATAAAAAAATAAAAATGGTATAAAAACAGCACAGGCATAGAAACAGGGATAAGCGTTTTCAAGTCATAGAGCCTTCATCAGAGCCTGAGTTACTGCCAGTGCTCCGCCCCTTTGAAGCAAAAAGTAGCCTATTAAAATTTAAATGTAGTTTTTTTTATCTATGAAGTCTCCTCCCTTTCAACAGTGGCTTCAAAGGAATCAACCCATTCAATCCAGGGAGCCAATCAGCCAGTAAATCAGCAATCCATCAGCTCTCCAACACCTCTGCTGATGGATTGTTGATTTGCAGGCTGATCGGCTTCTTGTATGGAATGGGAGGATTCTTTTGAAGCCACTGTTGAAAGGGATGAAACTTCCTAGATAAAAAATTTAAATTTATGAATTGAAAGCACTTATCCCTGTCTCTATGTCTGTGCTGTTTTTATGCTGTTTTATTGTTTTGTTAGTCAATAAATGTTCCTCTGTGGTGGCCGAGCTCTGCTTGTTTTCTAATTATTTATAGACTTATCTAAAGAATTTCACACAGTTTGTCACAGCAAACTGCTACTTCAAATGTCTTGATTAGGTCTCTCTCAGCCCACCGCTATATGGTTCAAAGGCTACCTGTACAATAGGTTTCAGTCAGTAAAATGACACTCCATCCTTTTTCCATACCTCCCAGTCACCATTGGTGTACCACAAGGCTCTATCCGTGGTCCCCCCTCTTTAACATTCTCACCAACACCCTCCACACATGCACACAACAGGCCTCCCTAATGCAGTACGCAAATGACTGCAATCATTTCCACATCTGTCAAAATGGCACACCTCCAAAAATTACTCAGGAAGCTTTAACAGCAACTGAAGCATGTCTTTGTAATGCACAGCTCTTGCTCAGCCCTAAAAACAAACCTCTACGTTTTCCCCAAATCCCTCTCCCATGATAAAACAAAATTTAAAGTCTTGTCTCTTGATAATACAACCACTGAAGCCACTTCTCATTGCAAATTATAAGGGATGATAGTGAATGATAATCTTAAATTCAACCTGCATATACAAAATTGCATAAGAAAAACCCATCAAAAAAGAGGGATGCTTTATGGAACCAATAATTTCTCACCGATGCAACTAAAGCTACACTTGCCAGTACTTATCTACTCTCTACATTTCTTTATGGCATTCCCATCCTTATTAAATTTCAGGCATCGCAAAAATAAAAACTTGAACAATGTTATAACAAAGTTGCTAAATTTGCAGCAAATGCCCCTTTCAGAACCCAGCAATGTATAGCAGTTAAAAGTCTAAACTGGTTTGAGCTACCTCCTCAACTACTTATACACAGATTCTTACCATCTATAAAATTATCCAGAATCCATCTGCTTGTCCATCACTAAATAACATTCTACACAACTATGTTCCTAGTCATTCATTATGATCCAGTGACCAAATCCTCCCGTCTATCCACAAACCTATTAAATCTGATGGCCATTGTCTGCATTCATGTTGTGTTGCTAAGCCCTGGAACTTCTTATCTTTGTACATCAAAACCCACCCTTCCATCCTTCAAAACCATTCTGAAAGACCTCCTAGCCAAAAGCTTTCTCTGTTCATGCTCAGCACCAGGATAAACTATATTCCTAAATGTGAAAAAATACCTGTGCATACCTTACATCTCCTCACTCTCCCTTCTTCACTCACTTCCTTACTTCTATAAGTTTCTCTCCACTGGCTATCTTTCTAAATATACCATAAGCCTTCTCTCACTTTGTATTACAATTCCTGTATGTATTACACTAACTTACGTTTAATTTTTCTATAAACTGGCTAAACTTTCTCTAAGTATTAAATCATTGTCATATAATTTGTATCTATTCTTAACCAATGTTTTCATATTATGTCTAATTTGGTATAATTATTTAAACTGTATTTGCTTTTTGTATTATTTTTAAAGACTGTAAAATTACTGTTCTTAAAATGTTTTGTAATACTTTGGAGCTTTTCTCCCTGGGCTTCCTCTGTAAATGGGCTCCTACCCATTCAAACTTTCCTGGTAAACAAATATAAATAAATAAATAAATACATATTAGACTGATCAATGAGTATAATGTCCCCTTCACCATGTACCTATCCAAACACCTGTCACAACTCAAATGCCCCCAATTTTTTCTTCTTCAAGAAAATCAGGGATCTGAATCATAAAAACTACACTGATCATCTCAAAGCCCTGTCCCTCTTCTCAGTATCTTCCAGATCCTGTACAGACACTAACTTCACAGACCTACTGCACATCCAAGAATCCAGTCATAGCATAAATACACATATAAGGGATTTTAACCTCTTCTGCAGCATAAACAGAAAATGTTGGGTGGAGTGATATATATTACAGAGAATAACATTTCATTGGAATCATCTTCCTATCCACATAAAGCAAAGCACTTCTCTTACTCTATTCAAATGAATTCTGGATGAATGAATGGGGAGCTGCAAATTCATCCCTGGCTTATCACCCTTCTCCCTTATGGAAATGGGAAATATGTAAAGATTCTGTCAGCTCTGGGTTACTTGTATTTAAATACAAGGCCTAAATAACTTTATGGGAATGCATGTTTCCAAAGATCTTCAAGGGTCAGTAGCCTAGTAAGTATCTATGAATCTATGAGTCTACAAATAAGCTTTTTTGCTATTATTCAAATGCTGGAGGGGTTGTGGGTGTTTCCTAACATGTTCTATGTGCATTTTGTGGACCTTGTGAAGATGTATGACTGTGTATACTTGAATGTATTGTAGGAAGTTTTATAACTAATGTAAAGTACTCACTGTATTTTCAGAGTAAGTGTTGTGACTGCACTCAGAATTTTTTATTAATATATTCCAGTGTGTATTAGACATCATGAAAGGTGTGCCTCTTCTTCACACGTGCTCATAATTCTCATAGGCTATCAAAACACATTTTGGAGAATAGTCCATTAAATGATGTTGGAACATCATTTTTGTTGTTTTTCAGTTTATGGTCAACCTATGGCTCCCAGTTTGTTGATAACTGAAAGGATGTAACAATGGATACAAGTAACAAACATGAGGTTGCTTTACAGGGTTGCTTATCTTATCCACTGTGACTGAGTAAAGATTTTTAGAACCTTGAAGTTGATCCATTGCCACTCTAAGTGGAGGGGAATCAGTTAAGGTGGTTTAGGCACCTAGTCAAAATGTATTCTGAGCATCTCTCACAGGAGGTTTGCTAGGTATGGGGTTATCCTAGGGCAGACTCAAGACATGCTGAAGAGAAATTATATCTATCTGTCTTGCTATTTGATTGTAAAATTAGCATTCTTATGATATTGGTACCAGTTGTTTCCGATGTGGATTGATGAGTTATGTTTCATAGTGCAGTAGTATGTATGTGAGAGAGAGAGAGACATACTGAATTTTTAAAGATAAGATTTTATCATAATAAATCCCATGCACCATATTAAAATTAAATGATTGTCTTCCCATACAAAATATCTCACATTTTTAAATATGTTATTTATTAACCTTTATTGGTCCAATTTTTCTACCCTAAATTATTTAATAATGTCTTAATATATAGCTGTTTCAGTGTGCCAGCATATACTGGGGCCATTATTTAATACATTTTTGGTTCTAAAACTAAAGTGTTAATATTGATTAATACAGATATCTGTATATCATTTCAGTTATCAGAACTACATACAGTATCATGTAAATGTCAGTAAATTAATAACACTATATTTTTAAAGTCTTCAGAAGAATAATAATAAAACTAAATGTTAGCAGAGCAAAGAAATAAACAGATAATTAGTGAAGGGTAAAATATAATGCTGACAGTTTAGCAAATAGTGATTGAAATGGACTGTGTAGCAGATTCACAAATGCCTACACTAAGTGCAGCTATCATGTACACGTCAAGGTGTGCCACGCACACAATAGAGTGTTATTTTGCATTCATTAAACAGCTTTACACTTAGTGTAGTGCCTAAAAACAAGGGTAAATGGCAGAATATGCTAATGAAAAAATAAGTGACTGAATTATGTGCTAATTAACCAAACCAATATGGTGGAGCTATTTGGGAAGGTATAAAGTAATCATGTACACATAGTGTAGCCATTTTCCCTGAAATCCAAAACTCTTTGGAATATAGCCATGACTGCACTCAGAAAGAAATGTTAGGGGCAGCTGCTGTCATCATTAACCTGTATGTGCAACAGGCTTTAATTCAAGGTGTTCCACACAATGGAGCTGAAACACAGAAAGCAATCCTTTTATTGCACTGGTTGAGTTCCTGCATCTGCGTGGAGGTTATCTGTGTGTTGGTTTTGCATTATTTTTTACCTCCCACAGAACATGACGGAGACTATCAGTGAATCATCTGTTTTGGGGACTGCTTCTATCGTCACCCAGATATCAATAGGTGAACAAGGTAGAAAAATGACCTAACGATTACAATCGTTGCTAGAATTTGGTACCAACCCGTAGCTAATGGTACAATAAAATGATTATTTTCTGTGTTTCAGCACCATTATGTGAAACAACTGTTTTTTATATAATTACTTCTGCTTGAGTTCCTGCATCTGCGTGGAGGTTATCTGTGTGTTGGTTTTGTTTAATTCAATGTGCTACTGCTGCCGCTACCAGACAAGGCCAGCAGCTCCAGCAAATACTGCTGGAGAGTCTGAGGGAGAATCACTAGCTGCAGATGGTGCCAGCAGATGTAGGTGTGCACAACATGCCGTGGCTTTGGCTGAAAGGCAAAGGACAGCAAACACACTGACTACCTAAGTGAAAACTTAAGAACCTAGGCACATACAAATATTAAATATGATGCCTGCAAAAGTCCACATCCTTTATTTAACCATGTAGTGGTTATGTTTTGTTAACATCATGCAGAGGCAACTCCCAAGACACATGTAACTACAGTATTATTAAGGTATGTGTTGAATCTATATGGAAAAAACAGGTATATAACTGATTACTGAGATATGCAGATACTTATATGTATCTAAGTTGGAACATGTCCTAGGTCTACAGTAATGTCAGTGATATCTTACGACTGATGTTTGAAATATGCAGCCATGGATTTTGCCCAATACTATGCATCAAGCATTTCAGTTGGCCAAAGTATACAAACCAGTGAGCAGGTCAATGGTAGCATAATTTGCTCAGGTATACCAATAAGCAATACTTAAATATCTACTTTGATTGGATTACTAAGAATGCTTACAGAAATACAATGAGGGTCAACAATTATATAACCAAACATTCACAGCTGACTAGGAATGTTCAATAAAATAATTTATTTTGCAATACATTTACATTAAAGCAAGCTTCTCAGTAAGCAAGCATTAGCTATCCACTCTGTGCATCAGACATGTATGCATCCCTAAGTCACAAATAAATGTGCAAAGGGACAGGGCATAGTCATCATCACTTGCACAGGGTGGGGGGTATAGGAGGGTGAGTCTGACACCAAAAGAAGTGAGCATGCGCAAGTAACAAAAAAAATATTTATTAATTATCCAATTGTCAATGGCAGAAGCAAGATATGTACATCAGTTAACAGTAGTATTTATATAATTTGTGTGTGTGTGTGTGTGCATGCGTGTGTGTGTGCGTATGTGTGTGTGTGTGTGTGTGTGTGTGTGTGTGTGTGTGTGTGTGTGTGTGTGTGTGTGTGTCTGTGTGTGGTGGCATAGGCATGTTTTTGCTGAATGTGTGTGTGCATGGCTGCCTGATTACAATCAAGCATGTTCTGACACCTTGAACAGGTGTGAGTTGTGCATGGTAGACTAGTCAGTTTTATGGCATCATCCCAGCCTTGAGAACTACCTCTGCCATGAGTTGCATTGCTAGCTCCATGGCCCTGTCTAGACAGTGGGGTGTTACTTGAATGTGAATCCTATCTGCTGGATGAGCTCTGATCACATCTATGCCTAAGACCACAACCAGATGGCCTACCACATCTGAGTGTGGACACCACAATCGATGGGGCAGTGTAAGTAGTGCGATTATAGGAATGGGATCTTGTACTGCCATGTTGGCTAAAACCAGATGATGTAGAGGCTCTCTGACCATGTGGATTCTGACCTTCCCCCAGCAGGCAATCCATTACAGACACTGCTGATCCAGTGTGTTATTGTTCCTTTCCAATAAGTCACCCACACATTTCAGGCAGTCCTGCATGGCAAAATGCACAACCTTTAGTACTCACACTATCGCTTCCAAGCCCTGGATGGAACTTGTTTGTGCCTTCGTGACAGTATTACACATATGTTGTGTGGCAGTTACTGACACACAAATATCAGAAGGACAGTGGACAGCAAGACTCCTCCAAGCACCTCTACCAACCAGCTTGTGTGGCACTTTGCTCTCATGGTGGTTATGGGGAGAATCAACCAGTTCTGCAAATGGAGTGACCACACTGCCTTGATTATCTGTATCACTCTCAAACTGTCATACATCTGAGGTCTCTGTGTCATGGGTATATGTAGACTTACTGACTGTGTCCAAAATAGGGACAGGGGATGCTGTAAGCACAATCTCAGAATCAGACTGACCTTCTGCAACCCCAGACTGTACCTCTTCCTTGCCACCACCATCATCAGAGGCTACCAATACTCTAACATCAGGCAGTAAGAGTTCCACAGTGTCACTGGCAGGATCATCTATGATAAGTAATCAATAAAACAAAGAGAAATAGAATACAGACTGATCTAACTTAAATAATATTTGCTAATGCAATGATAAAATGACTTTCATGTATATATACATCTGCCTTATATGCATTAATAAGGATACAAAAGGCGCTCTTACCATGTGCAGGTGGTTGTACAAACTGAGAACCAGACGTGTCTACATATAAGAAAGGGAGATGAAACATGGCTGATAAGCATCACAGTGCAAAAGTCATAAGAAAGAAAACAAGCTGCAGAATAAGAAACATCACATACAATAGTGTACTGTCCAGTTAACTCCCCCCTCCTTTTCTCTCTTTCAGTCCCTTAGTGCTTCTATCTCTTCTCACTATCTGTGTGTGTGTGTGTGTGTGTGTGTGTGTGTGTGTGTGTGTGTGTGTGTGTGTGTGTATATATAAATATGTGTGTGTGTGTGTTTATATATAAGTTCATTCATACATATAACATATGACATATGACACACACACACAAACACACACACACACACATATATTTATTTATTTTTATTTATTTAACATTTGTTGACACACACACACTAGGTTCCACAGAGCCTGTTTTCACACACACACGGGAGAAATATATATATATATATATATATATATATATATATACAAAATGAGAATTATTTAATTATATTCCATACCTGGAAGCTTTGCAGTAGACACACACGAGTTGTCTTCCATGTCAACTCCAATATCAGTGATTCTGTATGAACCCTGTGCTAGGCTGTCTGGATTTCTGACAGTGGGCAGGTACTCCTCACTTTTAGTCAGTGGTAGTTCATACCAAACCACCACCATAACCATACATTCCTGGATAACTGCAGTTGCCCTACGTCTTGCCTGTGTGATCATATCACTTTCCCTAAATCTTATTTTTGGATATGTACAGTCATGACGTACAAAATTTACGTCATTTAACACCTGCTCTCAGATACAGTCATGGGAGGACTTGTCACATCTGCTTCTCTCTGAGAGGAATGACCTGAAGTAAAGCAGTGTCTGGATTATCACTTCATTCTCGGCATCACTGTTTGGCATTTTACAGAGTGCAGATGTCTTGGGTGCATAGCTCTGTATGACAGGAAATATTAAAGGAAAAAAACACATAATTAGCCATAACTGATTGTTAACAAAACAAATATGCATGAATATATCCATCCATCTTGCACAAAATATTCAAAAATGTAAGACTTCAAATGAGTTCACACAACTTAATACAGATCCTCTTCAGAAAAGAAATGACAAGCAATATTAAAATTATGTCTGGAGGACAACAGTTGTGTGACTCTGTACTACAACACATCATTTACAAAAATGACATACATTTTCAAGGAAAAATGGATAAAATGTTTGTGGGATATCCAGTTCCATGGAGGGCAGCCAGGTTATATTGCAGGCTAAACAAATTTTGGGATCTGATAATGCAAACAACCCTGAACCTGCTAATAAATAATACAACACTCTTCTGCAATAACTAATCAGCTTCCCTGACAAAACTTTCCATAGATGTTAGGTAACATTCTTTACAAACATTTTAATAGTTAATAAATAACTGAAATACATGGCTATGCCAAAGGATAAGAAGAAAAATGCAGACAGTAAACCAATAGGTATATTGTGTAATACAATTAATCAGTATGGTTAAAATTAAAGCACTTTATAAAAAAAAACAGCAACATACCTTTGAAGCCAGACAGTTGTTAAACTACAAACACGTTTTGAAAGCAAATTTCAGTATCAAACTCTCTGTATTAAAACAGTCTCCATTACTATGATGCAAGTTCCTGACCTACATGATTACCTTTACATAGTGCCAATTCAGTCCCCAGAGCACTATGAATATGCAAATGAGGTGTAAACTCATTAGCATTCATGAATTCCGCAATCTGCGTTAAGTGCTAAGCTGGTAAACATGGCGTAAGGACCTACATTATTGCATGCACACAAAACATCACTGCAAGGATGACCACTGAGAAGTGCTAAGGGCTTGCAATTCTGAATGATTAGTCTGGCTGCAAGAACGATCAAGGTTTCATAGTCAGTCTTTTTTGATGGACACTTACTGAAGGTGTGTCAGGAAGAAGAGACATACAACTTTCTCTGTGGCATAAGGGGTAAGCTCAGTGAGCTAAAAGAAAAAGCAGAGGTTGTGGTTGGCAGAATAGTTAAGGTATTTTTCTCACAGACAAAAGGTTCATGGTTTGATTCTCACCAAGGGAAATTGGCTAGGCTTGAAATGTTCCACAAGTATAACTAGCCTAGTACTTATCTATAAACCAGAAAGTCTGTGAGTACGACTGACTTAGGACAGCAACATTCCTAACATTTGTGTGTATAGTTTATAAACACACTGTGTGCCTCTCAGTAAAATTTGTTTGCAATTCTAAGGAAGTACAGAACTCACTGAAACAGATATCAAAAGCAATGCAAATGAGATTGCACTGTTTTAGAGAAGCATAGATAAGGGAATGATGCTCACAAAATAAAGGGAAGAAAACAGCTGCATTGTTGCAAATATTAGTTTTATATTGTGTGAGGAAATATCAGCTTAACTGTTGCCAGTATCCCTTCCATCCACACATCTAAGTGCAAATTACAAAGGGCAATTTTCAGATTTGTTTCTGTCTACTTTTTGTTCTCCACAAAGTATGTATGTGTTTGTGGCAAATACTGATAATAATCTCAAGTGTGTGCTGTGAATGTTCTGGTGTGATGTTGTTGAAATATAGACAGAGTCCTGTTTGTCTAACTGTATTGATGTTTAAGGAACATGTGCTCCTGTTGCAAGACAGCAAAGCTGAGGAAATATCAGGAATGTGCAATTTAACTACTTGTTTCATAATGTTTCCTTTATTTATTGTTTTTTCTCTCTCTTCATCCATTACACATCATTTGGCATTGTACAGGCTTGACTGGCAACATTCCCTGATAGTGAACAAGAGTCCATTTCTTTAGGTAAAAACTGACAAATTTAATTTGGAATGCAATCAATAGTGCAATTGAGACTGGTGCCAGTGTACTTTTGTCAGCACTCTGGATAGTAAAGAAAATGCAACTATCAGGCAATTTCCCAGTGACAGAAGGTATACATGCAGTGAGCTTAGTGACAGAAGACAGATGAGGCAGGATTTAAATCAAGTTTACAGAAAAATTTACATAAGGGGGTCAGAATGCCACTTGCCCCAACAATTTTATGAGGAATGTAACACTAAATACAAATGGGTGTCATAACTATGTTTTCTGCAACAAATACATCACTAATACTTGCTATATAAGCCCAATATAATGTGTGTACATTATATTTATATTAAAATGCACTTGCATAGGTATAGGCTCATAGGAAAGTGCTACACTAGCTGTACTTGTGGGCCATTTTAGGCCTAGACAATTCCCCTTCAAAGGTATATGATTTGCACAAATATTTTTGCTCTAATTATTATGAGTTATCACATATTAGTGGTATATGTTTAAGATAGTATGTCTTGTGAAGTATGTATGTAACATGCATCAAAACTGTAGTTACAATTAAAAATATTGCCTTTTACATAGAAATGGAGTCCCATTACTAATTAAAGTCACACACATACAAGCATCTCTTAAGTATATCTCCATGTATTCTTAAATGAATGTGTCTCTAATTACCATGCTAAAAAATAAGTTCTCCGGTGACAATGACACATAATAAGCAAAGTACAACAGTTTATCCTTTTTATTTCTCATGGGTACAATTCCCAGGTGTTACTACTCAGTCTTACTAGTGTACAAGTCCTAACACCCTAATATGATGCACATCATACCATTTTTCCTCCAACCAAGAGTGATTATAACAAACACCATAAAGCATGTCAGTGTTTGCTGACTCACTGCCATACTTCACACTTTCTGTGTTTTCTGATGTAATCATTTCCAGCGTGAATGACAAGTCATTTCTGGGCTTTCAATTGTGCAAATACAGCTGCCAAGGTTGTGTGCCTTTGCACACAAGGTGTTAAATGTGAGATCTGAATTGTGTGCCAGTTCAGACACATATTTCTAGCTTGACTTCTGCAGATATGCCTGACGAAGATAAGGATGATTTAGAGCACAAAGGTGGGGTGTTGAGGAGTCTAGGATTTTTCTGGCACTTCTTGTGAAATGTTATAGCCAGAGAATGCTGCAGAGGGATTATACCAGGTATCAGTATAAGGCTGGGGCTTGGAATAGTTTGGCCAAGGCTATCACCAGTGCAGTTGGCATCCCACACACTGGGGAGCATTATCATCACCAATACAGTGACATGAAAAGGTGTAAGCAAACCTTCTGAACAAATGAGAGGATGAATTTAAGACTGCAAACATACCTCAGTTGTATAAGTATACTGGCCCATCACCTATCTATAATGTGGCATTAATTAGCCAGCTAAAGCAGTTATTCATTATGATTTAATATATTTTTCTCTGCTGTAAAGTAGCAAAAGAGATAGCAGAAAACTGTCAGGTGCATCAGGAGAGATACACCTGCCTCAGAGAGGCAAGGGGTAAGCATACATCAGGTCTGTATGCAAGGAGGAGAAGTATTTTCAGTCCATCACAGTATATCACATTCAGCAGGCATACCTTAATTTTGATATTGAGCATACTGTATATGCCTGCTCCAATAGCTCTCAGTTCTTGCATTAGACAATGAATATATCAACTTAATTGTGTGGGGGCTCAATACCCAAAAACAGACATTAGATTTTTTTTACAAGGATAGCATTTATATGATATTAAATGCAATACTGCATAATATTAAGAATTACAGTTTTGCAAATAGAAAGTATATATTTTATATGATATACTCAAACACATGATTCTATTTGCTATACCACAACATTGAAAGTAATTGATTTTATGACTTATTAATGTCTTCCATTAATATCTAGATGTGGCAAAGTGTAGGTCTGTATTTCTCATATTGGCTTATATACTGAAATAATAAACTAATGTGATAAAGCATTTTTTTCATATATATATATATATATATATATATATATATATATATATATATATATACATACACAGGGAGCTAGACCAACCACTGTGGTTTGACCTGCCATACCTCCACAGGTGGCTGAGGTGGTAACACCACAGGCAGCACAGATACCCAGCACACTTGGGTCACAACTTCTCAGCATTGCCTCTACAACTCCTGCTCTACCTGCTCCACCTACATCAGGTAGCTCTGCCCCAGCTACTGGTGCAGTGGTACCACCCCCCAGGAGCAGTATGAGAAGAACACACCAACCACAAACTGATATAAAAAGCCATATAGAAGCCAGTAAGATCCACAACTGATTTATTGATTAAGCGCTTTTGTCACACAATAGAAACTTCATCAGAATACCATTGTAACAATAATCTCACCTTTTATACATTGTCTTAATCACATAAAGTTATATCACTTCCTTTATACAAAAAGTGAACGCATACATAAATACAAATAACTACTTTTTGTTACAATGGTATTCTGATGAAGTTTCTATTGTGAGATGAAAGTGCTCAACCCCCAGGAGCAGTACTAATGGAGGTGGTGATTTTTGGTGGAGGACATAATGGAGAGGAGCCTAAATGCCTGAACTGGCAAGACTAAAAAGGTTGTGCATCATATTGCTAAAATGATGCCACATCCAGTGCTGACCCAGGCAACTGACACAGGGGACAATGATGAAAGTTCTGAAGGTTAAGACTAGATTGTCACTGTTCTCAAGCTGGACATATGTGCCTCTGGGTCCCCTACCTATCTGACTCATGGTGTTTCCATCCTTTGATGTCCATGACCATCCCTGTCTGTCTTGTATATCCTGAATGCCTGTGCATTCTAGCTTACCTACCTAAGCTACCTGACCTTCTCATTCCTAACCATATTCCCCAACATTCCTCTCTCACAGAAAATGGACACTTTCCCACAAAAAAATAAATACACCCCACACATAGATTTCCACTTTCCCTACATCATCTTGACACAGCTGAGTTGGTCCAATAGGCTATACAACATTATTTTGTTGTTGCCACCCATCCCTGGTATGGTGGCACTCTAAAGTCATTAAATTCTCTATAGAATTTGAATATGTTGTGAAGAACTGGATAGCTTAGGTGGTCTTCAACCACGATCCTGAAATTTCCTGTATTCTTTCCCTCTGCTTGTTCCTTATTTTCACCACTGTCTTATCAACCCCTATTTCACACATTTTATCTGGTCAAAAATATTGTCAGACATAACATACATGGTCACAAATGGCCTATGAAAAAGCCTTCAGTTTTTGTCTTCAGCATTTGGGTGGAGAATGACATTGCACAGTAATGCTGAGTGACAATGAATGGTATTTCATGTCCTATGGCAAAAACTGGTGAGTTCTTGCCATCGCTGGCACTAGACCAGTTACCTCTAAGCATATGTGCTTAAATCTGCTGTGCTATAGGAATACATAGTAAAGGCACTACTTTGAAACAGTTGCTCTAACAGTTCATAGGCTACTGGATATAATAAACTAAAAGTTCCTATGTGGTGTGTTAAGATAATTCCCCTGTCTATAGACTGATGTTTTTGCATTTGTCAAGAGTTCATTTACAGCTGTATGTCAAATTATTATATCATGTCATTTTATATTCTTATCATAGTTTAATGCTGAACATCTGTATTTATTTTCAGTTACATTTCATTAACATACCATTTGAATAGTGCAGCAAGAAAGAATTTGCAAAAATATTCCATCTCCAATAGGGAGACTTAGTAAACCACCCTTATTCTGCTTATGTCTTAATCTTATTTCATAGATTCAAATAGTTGCATGACCACCGAATCATACACCAATGCACTGTATGAACACATACACAAATGCATGGATCTCACCATACCCAATAGAACAAAGACACTCTTCTCAAAAAAAAAGGAATTCAATCTGGTGGTCCTCTGCCATAAACAAACTCTACAACAGAAGGAGGAAACTGATGTGGAATAAGCTGAAGTCCCAAGACTGGAAAAACTCCCTTATCAGCCTCAACAAAAGGTTGAGATCCCTCATCAAATCCTCTAAAGCTAGCTATGAAAACAAAATTGCAGCAGATAGTAAAGACAACCACAAGGCTTTCTATAGTTATGTAAAAAATCTCCACTGCATTACCAGGATTTGCTCAGAGCTACTGCACAATGGTACCTCCTATACCAAGCCAACAGATATTGCCAATATACTGGCCAATAGATTCAGTGCCAACGTCACCCCCCTCTCCCCCCAAAAGACCAATCACAATACCAGTAGATTTCCAGGCACCCAGTATTACTGTTGCACAGGTTAAAACAGCATTGTCCAAGGCCAAGAATACAGCTTCTATGAGACCTGACAATATCCCCGGCTGTGTTTTACATGAACTACAAAGTGAACTGGCACCTCACCTGTGTGCCCTGTTCAATCATAGCCTCACCTCAGGCTTTGTCCCAACCGAGTGGTGCACTGTTATAGTCATCCCTCTCCACAAGGGAGGAACAACTACAGACCCCGGGAACTAGTGCCCCATTAGCCTGACGGGTCTAATATGCAAAGCTATGGAATGCATCATCATGGACCTAATAAACAAGGATATAGGGACTCTCCAAACTCTGGATCCTACACAGCTTGGTTTTGTGAAGGGTAGATCATGCCTGCTCAACTTGGTTGACTTCTTTGAGTCAGTCATCAGAGCTGTGGATGAAGGCAAGGTAGTTCATACAGCCTACGTTGATCTGGCCAAGGTCTTTGATACCATTCCCCACTCAGGAATAATAGAAAAACTCACAAAGCTAGTCATCAACCCCTATATCACTAGATGGGTTGCAAAATGGCTCACAGATAGAACCCACAGTGTGAAAGTAGCTGACTCCAAGTCAGACTGCTGACCAGTCACGAGTGGAGTCCCAAAGGGTTCGGTCCTGGGTCCTCTCCTGTTTGGTATCTGCTTCTCTGATGTCCAGGCCAACACGAAGGGACTCTGACTGACAAAGTTTGCAGATGATTGCAAGTTGGGAGCTATTATTAACTCCCCAAGTGATGTTGGCATCCTACAGAAAGGCCTCAATAGGATCAACGACTGGTGTCAGAACCATGGCCTTAAGCTCAATGCCAAAAAATGTGTCATCATCCCCCTTGGGAAAAACCTGGTTCCCTTGAATTGTCACATCGATTGTAATCCACTGAACACAGAAGGCGTTATAAGAGATCTATGAACACAGGTTGACAGCAACCACTCTTTTGACCACCACATTGCCACTGTGGTCAGAAAGTCCTTCTATGTGCCACATCTCATTACTAAGGGTTTTCCATGCAGGAAGAGAGAGGTCATTGTCGTCCTCTACTCTTCCATCATTAGGCCAATCATCGAGTACAATGCCCCATTTGGCATGTACCTCATTAGACACCTGCAACAACTGGAGTGGCCACAAACGTACCTCACAAAGAGGATCCTAGGCCTTAAACACTTGTCCTATATGGACAGACTAAAAAAACTCCAGCTATTCTCTGTCTCATATTGCGTACTTCGAGGCGATCTTTGCTTGACTTACAAAGTCAAGTCTGACCCAGCTCTGTTAGAAATGCTATATCTAAAGAAATCCCAATCCCTCCACACCACACACTCCAGAGACCTCAACCTCATTACCACAATCAACAGAACATGCTGGAGGGACAGGTTCATAACCCAGAGACTGCCCATGCTATGGAAAAGACTTCCCATACATGTCAAGCAGAGCACCTCACTGGCCCTCTTCAAGAGAAATTTTGATGAGTGGATGGGAAATAGAAAATTCACTCCGGGGATCACTCTAGTTGCTCTTTTTGACAGAAGCACTAGGAGCTAAGGTCGGGTGGCACAATGCCAGGGTAATCCTATGGGCTAGGCTTGTAAAGGCTCCAGGGCCATTAGCATAGTATGCACCTATGAACCTATGTGCAGCTGCTGCCTCCATATTGTTTCGAGACACCATTATCCTGCTTCTGTCATAGTCTACTTGCACCCTGCTTTCCTCTCCCCCTGTCTTCGTATCTCCCCTTCTGTGTCATCAGTCTTTTTTCTCAGCTTTTATGCAATGCTTAGCACCAAGCAGTACCTGTAACTTAGAAATAGAAGTTAATACCTTATGGTAAAATCTTGTGAGTTTTTGTCTTCAGCTGAATTACTCTAGTGTCCTTCACACTACTGTATTTAGCCTCACTGTACTATAAACAGTCAGGATAACCTTCTCTTGAACAGGCTGAAGAACTGAATGTACACCACATACAATGTTCCAGTTGCAAATATTGTTATGAAGCATACTGTTAAATTCTTGGCATCATGACAAATGTGTAACACATCTCTGTTCTGCATTGGATAATTTATTATGCTTCTTGCTGTAATGTAAACCTTATGTAATGATAAATTTGCCAATACAGTGATCTAGCTTGGTGCCTACATTCTCCCTTGCCTCATTGTTTTGTGACTGTTCCTTCAAACCAGTAAAATGAATGTTATAAAGTAATATTTTCTGTGGGATGTATTGACATAATTCACGTCTATAAACTGCTTTTGGCATTGTGACAAGGGTTCAAATACAGAAATAAGTGAAAGTCATACTACTGTTCTATTTGTATTGTTATTGTTATATATGCAAGTGTTGTTTACGTATCTTAGTAACCAACTATTACCTTCTTATGTCTCAATCATGTTTCTACTCTTCAACCCCTGCTTGCTCACTACTGAAAACACTTGATTGTACATAGCATGGCAGATTACTTATCATGAAAACCACAAGACTAACACATCACAAAGATGTTAAAAAATGCATAAAAATTTAACATTCTTTGTTTGCATCTACCCCTGTCTCCATGTCTGTATCTTTTCCCACTTCTGTATCATCACTTTTTACTGTTTCATATTTATTATGCTCCTGGGTGTAATGTACAAGTAAGGGATTTTATATTTGCCATGAGTGCAACGAAGACTAATACAGATATTCTTCTTTGCTTCAATCTGTTGTCAGCTTTGAACTTTGTGAAGTAGGAGTTCCTATGTGGTGTGGTAGATAGTACTCCAGTTTGTAGATTTGTTTTGGAATATGGTCAAGGTTTGAATCCAGATGTATGGCAAAGTGTTCTTGAATGTTTTGTATGACTCCTTTGTGAGTATGTGTTGGCTATGCATTTTGTTAATGCACTATTATCCTGCTGCTGTATTAATGTATTTGCACCCTATTTTAAACACTGTCTTGCACTGACCTTGCCTGATTAATTATGATGACAAACAAAAGAGTAACACAACACAGATATGTGCAAAAATGAACCATAAACTAATTTCTTACTATGTCTGCATGTGTATTCCTGTCACCAAATGTCCACCTCTTCCCACAACTTCTGTGTTATCAAATAAACCCCCTTTATGCAAAACTGTTTCCATAAGCCATGTTTCTACCAGAATAACGTGTTATCACTCATGTGTTTCATAATTAACCTGTATTATACATGTAATGATCACTGATGAATTGCAACTGTCATAACAAATGTGTAAATCAGGACACCTGAAACATGATCATAACACAAATCTGTTCTGTTTCCATCAAATTCAGACATGGTTGTGTGTGTATACTGCTTATTTGTTTAAAGGTCTGCACAGAGCACCATGCATTACCACTAATTCTAATTCTAAGTTCAACACCTGAAGATATGATTGTGCATGTGCCAGTACTTTGCCACTAGGTGTCCAAATGAACTTGTCAGTGGTGTGCTTCATGGAGACAGTTAAAAAAATTGCACCAAAAAATAAATGCATAGGTTGTACATCTGTATGTGTTATCTCCATTTTGAAACAAAGGTATCTGGATTTCAGAGTGATGTTAATTCAATTCAGTCTGCACTCCAACAGTTACACTTGCAGCTTTTCACACATAATTAGTCACTGTTATTCAGAAGTGCACTGTCATATTAAGAATTGTCCATTTGTTTTGTCAATGAAGATTGTACAAACATGAGCCAAAACAAGTGACAGTAACAGAATAAATGGTTGCTATTTGCATCCAATCATCCAGGTATAAACTGTCATCAATGCTTGCTTGAAATTCCAATGCTTTACAACTGTGGCTGCCACTGACACGCCGTACTGTGAAACAGGTATGTCAGTCACAGTATCACAATTTACATGAACGACAGTATATAGATTTAATCAAAGACATATAAGCACAGTGCTGTTATGTTGGCCTGCCCAAACACATGCATTTGGCCACAAACCTGTGATGCACAGCAGCCGATGTTCCAGACAGTGAAGTTTTAATACTTATAAATATGCATTTTTACATGTTTAAAGTCAGACTTCTCCTGTGCTGCTTGGGATTCATACTGTGTTTTTAGATTGTGTAACTAGTTAGTGTAACTAGTTAGGTAGGTGGTTCAAATCTAAAATTAGTGAACTTGTATGTGTGCGGTGCTAGTGTCAACAGCAGATGTACTGTGTCCACTTCCACTGAGAAGAAAACTTTAACTTTGGACACAGTTTCCTCTGCACTTTATCGCACTTTTAACACAAACATCCTCTCTACAAAACACGGATGAGGTCAGACTTTTGTAATTGCACTCTATTACTGTAAAAGTCAGTCTTCTTTGTCTTCCCAAATAATGCTGTGTTTTGTGTATTATGCATCTAGATAGGTAAGATGTTCAAATCTCACTGTGATGAACTTGTGAGTGTGGCTTAAATGTCAGGTACGTATAGCTTCCTGAACAGACATGCTGTATCTACTTCTTCTCATGAGAAGAATTTAAACTGGTAGAGGACTTCCCCCATCCCCTTATCCCATTTTAACCACAAACAACATCTCTGAAATATAGTGATGAGGTCATCCTTTCATAACTACACTCTATCACTGTAAAAGTCTGACTTTTCCTGTGGTGCTTGTAGTTAATGCATTCTGTAGACTGTTCAAACAATAGGTAGGAGTTTCAAGCCTCACAGTTGTGAACTTGTGTGTGTGGCTTAAATGTCAGTCACATATAACTTTCACAACAGATATGCTGTTTTTATCTCCAGTCAGGGGAAGAATTTAACCTGGGAGAGAACTCCCCCATCCTCTTATCCCACCTTTACCACAGGCATCTTCTCTGCAACACACTGATGAGATCATCCTTTCAAAACGTGTACTCTCTCACTATAAAAGTCAGACTTCTCCTTTAGTACTTACAGTTAATATGTGTTCTCTAGATTATGTAACTATATAGGTAGAAGTTTCAAATACTTAAATAGTGTGACTGTGTGTACTGTGATGTACAATTGGCTCTGTGACAATACCCCTTATGCAAACTTTCACTTAGGAGACATTTTCATATGGCAGAGGGCTACCCTATAAAGTTCTACTATCTCCAGGCAATACCCAGGTTTTAAAACATAATAATTACATTATGCTTTCAAAAATGAACTACATCACAGTTGTAAGGTGACCTATCCTGTGGTGATGTCTGTTGATACTGCACTATCTAGACTGCATAACTAAATAGGAAGGTGATTAGAATCCAACAATGATCAACTACTGTGAGTGTGTGTGATTCTTTGTCATGCTGTGTAGAGAACGCTTCTAATGTTATAGGATATGTAGCTGTGTAGTGTTGTTATGCTGTTCAACCACCTTCTTTCTGTTTTAGAAGAATATCATCATATTAAATGATGATGTCTTCCATTCAAATGTGGACAATTGTAAACCAACTTCGCACGTGGTGTGTGTGATTCAGACTATGTTCTGTACCTTGTGGTCTTAGGTAGTCAGTTCACATCCAGCCATTACTCCTTAAACTCACTTATGTCAGTATGACTGTGAATGTGCATGTAGGTGGCAATGTTGTCACCTAGCTATCTGCTGTGTACTTGTATATCTGGGGATCCTGTTACAAGAATTTCTGCTCACTCTCCACACAGAAATGATTTATTTGATAGTGATGATGTTATCGGATGAACTTTGACTTTCCAAAGACAACTACTAAGGTTTTTCCTGTGGCTTGAGGAAATGAGGCAACGTTTTGAATGTTGTTGCCTTAGTAAGGTTTATGTTTAAATCCATGATTATCCACACATTGTGCATGATTGTCATTCTCCCGTCACAGTGATGGCTGCATTATGCATCATGTGTGTTTGGATATACCTAGCACCAGGCAATATTGTTTAACAAATAGGTATATAGCAACAGTCTTTTAAAGAAATTAAAGATGCACATCTCCCTTGCAGCAATAACATAATGTCATGGTTTCAAATACCCAAATATCTCACAATTTTAGCAACAGTTGTACTGTGTGTCTCATTCATTCCTCACAATATCATGTAGCTTTTGTCATTACATAGTCAGCTATTCAAAACCCACATAGAGTGATGTAAGTGTTGGTTGTTCTTATGTTGTTATGCATGAATGACATCCACAACTGGTATAATGTGTACAATTACAGTGGGAGAAGCCTTCCTCATCCCTTTTATCTCATACAAATTGTTTGCAATGCAATCATGTGATGTAAATACTTCACTTAGGTGAAGTCTGAGGGCTGTGTTACGACTTCCACTGTGATGTATGTGAATCATATGCACATGTTGTTAGTCACAACCAGCCAAGGGCAACATTATATAAATGCACTGCATTACACAAATAATGCTGCATTGAGTTAGTATAAATGTTTACTTTGGACAAAGAAATATACACTCATTTTGTAAATTCCTGGCAGTGAAACAGTTGTTCTGTGAATGTCGTGGTGTGAGTGCTCCTGTGGCACATGCATTGAGTAATGACTTGTATAGTATATCTACACAGAAACAGTGGGGTTGGATTCTGTGTACAAAACAACAGAAACAGCTTTCTTGGCTGAGAAACATTGATATTGCACTGCTCACACCTGTGTCTTTTCTTACTTCACACATTAATTTCAATTAGCTGTGACAAGCTCCACTGCTATGTCCTGTGGCAGATACAGTCAATACACAGCTCTGTAGAGCATGTACTATGACTGGAATCTGGTAACATCTGTCTGTCAAATAACTATGTCAGGCAGGGGTCTTTTTGGCAAAGAAAATATTTATGGCACAGTCATAGGGAAACATTTTTAAGGCAACACCCTGCAAAGTAAGGAATCCATACACATTACAACCAGAAAATGCTATAAGCCCTTCAAGGGGGTTAATCATAGCACCAACAGTATGCCTATTTCTGTAGAGTCAAAGGTTGATACACAGTTTTCAGATATCTGTCCTGGCATGTGTTCGAGTCTAGCAAGATGCAAATGTTGCATGTCATTGATTGTTCTCAGACATTACTTAATTTCCAAATAATAATGCTCTGTATTGCATGTCTTCATCCAAACATTTATGTATTACTGTAATTTTTGTTTTCTTCACACTGTAGAGCTTTATAGAACATGAAGGCTTGCATAACATTACTTACTGTAGTATGGTATGATGCAAGATCATCATAAAGTATAATTGGGCCTCTGTTAGGACACTTTTTTTGTGTGTTTATGTTGTTTACATTCTATCATAGCATCGTTCACTGTAACTTCTTGTGAGCATGCCCAGTATAATCATATAGTACATGCACTCCATTTATGAACAGAGATCTTGAACTAACGAAATGTCATCAGATCGGTTTTGTGATTTGTCACTTCTGTATTTTGAGTGTTATTATATTACTGTTTAGGATTTATATGAATATACAACACATGCTTGTCTAATACAGGCTGCAGTTTAATATATCCCCTTTCTATGGCTGCCAAATGACAACAAATGGCAAAAAACATGTCTCTTTCTGATGTACATGACACAACAGCTGTAGGACTCATTTCCTCTTCTTAATACATAATGAAGTAGAGAATACAGCAGTACCATTTGCTAACATGCGTACATTCCCTTTATATAGATGTCATATTCAGTAATTGCAATGTATGCAAATAGCCCCTAGTGTATCCATTGTCCTTGCTGTTATCTGAACTTGCATGTCATTAACATTAAGATCGCATTTCATAGGTTCATAGGTAGGTACTAGGCTATCGGCCCAAGGGCCTACGTAAGCCTAGCCAGCAAGGTACCATAGCTTATGCCACCCAAGAAAGTTATTTTCCTGTGCCACTGTCCAGCAGAGACACAGAAGTGATCCCCAGGGTGTATTTCCTCTTTCCCATCCACTCATCACGATTTTTCTTGAAGAGTACTAATGAATTTACTCCCCTTTGTTACTCTTTTGCTTTGTGACCTTTTCACATCCTTTGTAAGCATGTCCATTTTCATTTATGTGCATAGGTCAAGAATTGTGAGCAGGATTTATTATTATTAAATCAATAAGGAAGTATTTATGTTTAAACTGTTTCTTTGCGACATAAGCACATTTGACTGCATTATCTGACCACATTTTCTGTTTACTCTCCCGTCTTGCTTATTTCTGCAGTAATACCATTGTTTTCTGTGCACGTTCTCCCTGTTTAACTTCCCCTGCATCTTAATTCTTTTAAATCAACTTGCCCTTACTTTGTATAAGCTGTTCTTGTGTGCTTGCATAATAGGTTTGCCTACAGACAAGTCATTTTGTTTACATTATGTGCATGAGTTTCCATGTACCTTTTCATGCCCTCCAACATATTAGCTGGCTAGGAAAAGGGGCTTATGAAAGTATAAGTGCAGTCAGCAGCTTGAGTATTCAATGTGTTCTGCTTCTTATAGCACTAATGTGCTTAAATCATGTAGGCTTCACACAAAGCCTACACGATTGTTAATAAATCCCAGAGTGTATCTTTTAACTGTATTTTGCAACCGTGTAAAACACATAACAATGCAATGTGACTCTCTCCTCAAATGTGGAAAGATGAAGTTGTGGCAGTTCTAAGGAAAATGAAAAGCAAATAATAATAATAATAATAATAATAATAACACTCTGGACTTAATTCAGAGAGATCCCATACATGAATGGTAAAGTTGCAGCAAAAAGGGCTTTTTAATGTGATTGCAAAACCCATCTATTCAAAGACATTAAAATCAATGAGGAAAGACTCATTATTGACTAATTTGCATGTCCCTGAATAGATCAGTTACTACTGCAAGTGCACAAGCACTTTACTGCACAAATCATTGCAAGCAGCCCATGAATCACATTGGCACAGTCACCTAATGCACTCCCACATGCTCACACACACACACACACACACACACACACACACACACACACACACACACACACACACACACACACACACACACACACACCATACATGTGGTCAAGCACACACACACACACACACACACACACACACACACACACACACACACACACACACACACACACACACACACACACACCATACATGTGGTCAAGCACACACACACACACACACACACACACACACACACACACACACACACACACACACACACACACACACACACACACACACACACACACACAAATATTTTCCCATACCTCTCAACTGCCCTTGAATGAACAGAATGTCTATGAGTTTGCCTCTTATAATCACCGTGTCTCTGTTACAGATGAATGAAGTCAGTCAATAAACATTAGATTTTCATAGCTTTTGTTCTTCATTTGCATCTTCTTGCAGAAAAATCTGTTGTTTTATTAACTTTTTAAGTGAGGTAGCTAACATTTGAAAAGTTCTTAGTGTGTCAAGTCCCCCGCCCCCTTATTACAGCCAGTGTTTATTAGTCTCGGGGAGCTGACAGATATGGAACCACACACACTCACACACATTAACAGACACCCCCCCCCCCCAAACACAGAAACTCACTGTACATCAAGCACTCACCCTCATACCTCTCATCATCTTAGTGCAAGTAATCTGGGCAAATTCCAAACTAATGGGGGGATAAAGGACCAAAATCAATGACAAATGTTAAATGTTGTTTTTATAAACTTAGAAAGTTGCTAGAATTACATTTTGTATTGGCATGCAGTTTCTAAAGGATATTATGTCTGAAACTGAAATATCTGCAATTATTTATTGACTTCAATTCTCAATTATTTGATAAAAATTAGACATTTTATGAGGAACAGACCAAAAATATGAAGCAAAAATCTGGACATTCTAAGAAAACAGGGCATTTGAGAGGTAGGTGCACCCCTCACCCGAACACGCTCATGCACACACTCACCCATTCAGCCATGCACGCAAACACACACACACACACACACACACACACACACACACACACACACACACACACACACACACACACACACTCACCTGAGACCATTCATAGACCTACATAAAGTCATAACACAGCAACAGCCACGCTCACATATGAAGACCCACCCACCACCACTATCTGTCTGCTGAACTTACCAGCTCTTACCTCTAACATGATCTCTCCCATTGAAAGTGATGGGTGAATGCAAACATCCTGTCATTTTAATTAACATTGCTGGCAGTGGTAATTTACGACTCTGTTTGGTTCTCTGAATCACACAGCTAGATAAAGCACTTACTGTTGGCATTTCCAAGGGGGAGTACATGATTCATTATCATATGCTGCTCCTCCCCCAAATGCCTCATTTACACTTTGGGTACACCAGAGAGACAGCACAGCATGGAACTGCACCTCATCTCATAAATGCATTGTGGTATGGCTGTCTCGGAATCGGAACACAGGTACTGCTAGCAGTAAATAAGACTTATAACTGGTAGTAATGTTTATAAATGCCAGGGTCAGTAGATTCTGAACAAATTTATTGAAGGCAGATAGTAGTACTTACCCTTATGCTTCCTCTAATTCTGGTCGTATCCTTACTCAGTCCCTAGTACTATTCTACTATTCCCAGCTATAGAATTCAGCCTTATCCTGGCTAGATAGATATGTATATATTATATCTTATTGAATTTTACAAAGCCTTTCACTCTTGATCCTAAATGGTGAACAGATTTCCACGTGTAGTCGGTAGTGGAGCTAGCTCTAAAAAGAGCTGTTTTAGCCCTGTGGACAGCTGGAGCTCTATATAGAGCTGTTACAGATCTCTATGAGCTCTGAGAAGAGCTGTTTTGTGTTTTGAATGCCCTTTCGGGCAGATGCGGTAGTTCTAAAAAGAACTGTTTTTATTTGGTTCACCAAAGCTGTGTCTGTGCCTCCGGCTGGTCTTACCGAAGCTGATACAGATTTCTGTGAGCTCTGAGAAAGGCCGATTTGTGTTTTGAATGCCCGTTCGGGTGTTGGTGGTAGCTCTAATAAGAACTTTTTTTTGTTTTATTCTTCAATTTGTCTCTGGTTGCTTTTACCAGTGCTTTTACAGATCTCTGTGAGCTCTGAGAATAGCTGTTTGGTGTACTGTGAGCTCTGAGAAGAGCTGTTTGGTGTAAGGTGCAGATCCACGTGAGCTCTGAAAAGAGCTGTTTTGTGTATGGACACAATGGGCTCTGGGAAGAGCTGCTGTTGTGTCCTTTGGTGTTCCGCAGTGGTGTTGATCTCCGTTGTCCTTCTTCTTGAACAGATCTTCGGTTCTTTTGCTATGTGTGAGTCCTAAAAAGGACTATTTGTGTGCTCCCCAAGCTTGGTTCTGAGAAAGATTCTGAGATGTCCGGCACTTTTGGGGCAGATAGGAAGGTAGCCTGTCTGCCGCTCCTTCTTCAGGGAGAGCGTACATTAGGTAGTAAAAAGTTAACTTGCTACTGTCTTTTCCCCTGTTCTTTGAGTCTGCCCCACCCACACTGACACATTAAACTAGAAGTAGGACAAGAGATCCAGTATAAATTTTTCCAAAATCCTCCAAAGCTTCTCAAGTTGTTGTTTAAAAAAGCTGTGTCTTTGGCTTCTGCCCCTTGTGGTAATCTAACTTCCAAAACCCCTTGAGCCTCCCGTTCATAGCAATTGTCTGTTGTGTAACCTATTTAATCTTTGTTTTCCATCTAGCCATAATGTTTAGTGCCCACCCAGCAAACCAGTATTGCACTTGAGTAAACCTCCCTTATTAAAATTTGTCTCCTATTCATTTTGCCAGAGCTGCAATCTGCTTGGGTGCACTCGCCACACTCTGAGGGAGTCCAGAATTAATCCTGCTCCAGCCTCCACAGATTTATTCTATCATTTTGCACTTCAGTTAACTGTTTAGAGTGTTACTACTTTATTTTTGCTTTATTTGTTGATTTTGCCTTTAAATTGTTCTAAAGGTCCATAATAATTGAAATTGCCTTGTCAAGGTAGTTTAAGTTGTTTTGTTGTAGCATTACACTTGCAAGTAATCCTTTTTGGTGATACTACACCAAGAAGTTAGCATTGTCCTTAACAGAGAGAAATGCACAGGAAGTAATTTTTTTCTATAAAACAACCCTTAGAATTGCAACATGTAAGTTAATGTGGCTAAAACAAAGCCATTCAATGCAGACACATTTAGAGCAGCTAGTTTGCATGGTAAACAGCACTAATATCATATCTTAGCATGATCTAACTTAGTCTAATGCCAAACCCCAGAGATCATCCAAGGAAACATCTGTTAACCCAGTCCATCACCTACAGTAGCCCATGCAAATACAGGCCAAAGCAACATTGATATTTAATTTCCAAATGTCTCAATAGCCATCTTGGTAGATATGGGCATCCTGAGACAATGTAGCAATTGTCTCATGTTCACAGACAGCCATTTAATCCTTAAAGAAACAAACACAGTATGTGAGAGATGCACATACACGATTTGACAGGAGGCAAAAATGTCATATAAACAAAGCTGTCAAGAACATGCACACTACATCCACCACATACATAGACCAACCTATGCTGGAGTATTAAAAAGCAATTTTCCAAAACATCAAAGACCTTCTAAGTCTATAGATGGCAATGCCTATTCTCAGCAATCTCTAAAGCACTCACCAAATGCAACACCAGAAACCACACATATGCCTACACCTAGTGGAGCCCCAAGAGCAAAGCCCATAAGACACATAGATGCCCTGCTCATCAGAATGAACAAGGAGAGGATAACAGTTAGTTCCGTATCTGGAACCAGGATCCGCCAAGTTACACACACACTTGTCACTACACCACAGGTACCAGTATGGCAATCTGACTTCTAAAGCTTTTACCGCCTCTCTTTCATTGCTATTGTCTGCTATGTAACCTATTTAAGTACTTTGCCACCTATTGTTTCCATATAGCCATAATATCAAGTGCCCACCTAGCAAACCAGTATTGTACTTGAGTAAACCTCCCTTAATACAATTTGTCTCCTGCTCATTTTACCAGAGTACCATAGTCCATGTGAGCATTAATGTCATGAGATGTACTTCCCTAGACTATATAAAGAGAGAGACATTGTTGATCCCTCTGGATATGTGTCTCATGCAGGTATATGCCTCGCACTGAGCAGCATTCTACCTTCACTAAGGATGATGCCACAGTACCAACAAAAGATAACTGACTTAAATAATTGGATTAGTTTCTGGTCTCTTTACAGGGGGATTCAGTATCTGTCAGCATTTGCAAAGGATAGTCTGCACCTGTTTTCCCTAGGCTTCTGAATATTAGCTAAAACTTTAACCACTGCCTTAGAGCTTGTTTTAGGCAATGCCATATTGACAAACCTACTGACATAGCAAATAAAACTCAAAGAAACATAAAGGTGTGACTCTTTAATGCTACACCTTACTAGCTCTCCACACTTTGGAGAATATAGACATCTGTGGCACTATAGAGGCATAGTTTAAAGCCACAAAAAGTACTCCGGCAGTGCAAGGCTTCACTGCTTTTTACACATGTCGACCATCAGCTCCACAGACAGGGAGAAAGTGTGGAGAAATCTCAGTGTATATTAGCAGCAAGCATAATTCTACATTGGTTAAACTGGACGATGCCCTGGAAATTATTCACATGCAAATCACCATAGACAAAGTCCCATACCATATCCTAGCAGGCTATGGGTCACCCACTATGTCACTAGAATGCCATAGCTCATACCTAGCCATATTGGAGACACTCACCATTAAACCAAATACCCTATTCTTGGGAGACTTTATTTACCCCTCTATAGACTGTGAAACATAAACTGCCTCATACTTGCAGACACAAATCCCGGACTTTATTAACAGAAATACCCTTGACCAGATAGTGCATACACCCACCAGCAGTTCAAACATACTGGACCTGGTATTCATTAATATAGGAAAGTGTTGCCCCCTCCCATGCCCCCCCCCCCATGTCACATCTTCACTGGTGAGGTCAGGCCACAAAGATGTCTCCTTCGTAACAAAAATCAACTCAGTAGTCCCAGTAAACCCTGTACCAGTTAATAACTATTGCAAAGCAAACTACATCCCATTAAGTGATAGTTTGCCCTTCCCAGCCCTGAGTTCACAGCAACCTATTATTGTTCACAGAGACCCTATACAACCATGTAATTGGCTGTATAGAGACTGCTGTACCTTCTAGAAGTAAGCCCGAAACAAACTCTAAAAATAAACCACATTGATAGAATCCTAAACATAATAGGGTATCATAGCTCTCAACTCTAAAAATAAACCACATTGATAGAATCCTAAACATAATAGGGTATCATAGCTCTCAACATCTTAGCACAAAAAAGCTGGATAAAGCTAAAAATAATGGGGGGACAATGCCCAAAAATAGGGACAAATTTTAGCTCTTCCTCTGCTAAATGTAGATAGTTGCTAGAATAAAAGCTCTTGTGTTACCATGCATTTTTCTGAAGGATATGAAGTATGAAACTCAAATATCTGTCATTATTTAGTGAATTCAATCCTCAAAGATTTGCCACAAAAATACAGAAAACCACAAATTTTATGAGGAACATGCCAAAAATATGAGGCAAAAATCTTGGCGTTCTGTGAAAGTCTGGACAATTGAGAGGTATGTAGGATATATACAAAAGGAGAAATGTCATGGCTAAAATCAGGAAGAGCAACTGCCATAATGATAGGAGCTCTATAATTAAACTAAACAGGAAACTAAGACATTTAATTAAGTCCAGCTAGGCCAATTATGAGGTCAAGGTAGCCTCACAGGCTAAACACAATTACAAGGCCTTCTACATCTATGTCCAAAACCTCAAAAACAGCACACACCAGTGTGCTGAAATGAAATTCAATGGTGACACCTCAAACTTCAACTCCCCCACCCCCCAACTCCCGCCAAGAAATACCTACTAGCATAACCACCCCAACTTCCAAAAGGAAGCAGGTCCTGACAGAGCTCGCTAAGGCCAAAAACACAGCCTCAATGGGCCCCAACAATATCCCGGGATTCCTCCTAAACAGCTTGAAACATGACCTGTCAGGACCCACTTGATTCATTTTTCAACTATAGCCTCAAAATAGGCTTTGTACCATAGGAAATGAGGACTACAATGGTTATCCCACTTCACAAGGGTGGACCAGCAACTGACCCTACAAACTACAGACCTCTTAGTCTGACTAATCGTGTTGCTCTCCTACTTTGGACACAGTAGAAGAGTCTTCATGGTGTCTGTTCAAGCAGCCTTATTATATACAAACACATCACGATAGAAGTTTACTGTCTTTAACTTAAGTAATATATACAAACTAACTACTGCAATCATGCATGCTCCCTCTCTGGATGCACTCTCAAAATGGCACGGGGAATAGCACGTGCCCAGTATTTATATGTGCATGTTCAGTTCTTGATATGCTTCTTAAAGATACAGCACATACACTCTGATCTACAACCTAATATGCAAAGCCATGGAAAAATGACCATGAAAATGATCAACAAAGACATAGGCAACCTCCAGACAGTGGACCCAAGCAGGTTGGGCTTTGTCAAGGGGAAGGTCATGCCTACCAAACCAAGTGGACATCTTTGAGAAGGTCATGAAGGCAATGGATGAGGTGAAAATGGTGCATACCATCTACATGGACATCCAAAAACAACAGGAGGACACAAGATAGGCTCCAGGTTATAAAGCTTTAATCAGGCACAAGCGCTTTCACATCTGCTTCTTCAGGTGCATAAAAACAAACTGAAACTAGTCATACTTTTAAACATTGCTGAATGCATCACATGACAACAATACATCACTTGTCTAGATACACTCCGTTGTTATAAAATATTAAAGCTAAACGGTAACCACAAAATAACTAAATATTCAAAGAGGATCATAAAAATATAATCATAAAATATTTCTTATATACTTTTTGCACTATAAAAACATTGTTAAAATACATATTCTTAAAAACAACTACTTTACCTACGTAGAGGTCTGGCATTTAACTTTGGTCTCAGTGGTATTTGTTCATTGAGACCATTTCCCATGTCAGCTCTGAATAAGACTATCCATCTAGCTTCCAGTTCCTCTGTTTTATTATATGTGCCCCCCCCCTTTTAATCACAAAACTCCTAGCAATGGCCATAAACTTAAATGCATGTTGGTTGTTAGTATTTACAAGATGTTTGGCAAAGGCTTTACTTCTGCTTTGCTTGCCTATATGATAAATGTGTTCTCTAACCCTCTCCTTGAGTGTACGGTCTGTTTTCCCAGTATAAAATTTCTTGCATACTACACAGTGAGCGAGATACACTATATGCTGTGTATCACATGTAGCTTGTACTTTAAATTTATATAGCCGGTCCTGGTCTGGATGTAAAAATTCATTGCTTATATCTATATACCCACAGTATGAACATTTGCTACAAGGCTTAGTCCCCATACCACCCATAGGTATTTTCTCCTCCCTGGGTGCACACAAGCATCTCTTCAAAGATTTTTGATTTCTGAACAAAAATTTAGGTTCATTGTCTATCCATTTTGTGACCGCCTTGTCAGTGGTCAATATCCCCCAGTGTTTATGTATAATGTTCATATAAGACCCAACATCATTAGAGAAGCTTAATGGCACCTTTAACTTAGGCTTATCACCACTGGTCTCTTTTTTCCTTCGACCATCTATCCAAATAATAAGGTCTAGCCTTAGTATGTCGCAAACTAACTACTACTTGTATTTGCTTCTTACATCTCTCTCTCCCCATAGACTCTGGCCAGTAAATCATTCCACATACTGTTCAATTGTTGATGGAAATCTGCATTCCAACGTTCAACCTAGACCCTCTAAAAACCTGATTCCTAATGACATTATCAAGCACATAGGTAGGGTGCACACTTCCTCTGCATAAAAAATGGTTAACATAACATTCCTTTCTGTACAAGCATGTATATATGCTCCCTTTTTCAATATTTACTTGAACATCCAAAAAGTTTATTCCCTCATGTGAAACAACATATGCAAACCTTAGAAAAGGGGTGGTTGCATTCAAGTACATAAGAAATTCCAAGAACATCTCTTCTGTACCTGCCCATAAAATAAAAAGGTCATCTACAAATCTACGAAAGAACAAAACTTTGTTCTTATATGGGCCACTCGATATACAACCATAACAGCTTTGGCGTAGCTATTGGCACAGGACGTGCCCATAGCTACGCCATTACGCTGCAAGTATAAATCATCACCAGACAGAAAAATATTATTTCCTAAGACAATGCTCAGTAAATTCCTCACTAATATAATTTTACTTTCAGAGAAATCAGAATACATTTCCATAAACCTGGTTAAACTTTCCAACCCAATCACATTGGGTATAACAGTAAAAAGAGAGACCACATCAAGTGTTACCATGAGAACACCTTCAATAGAGATGTAGTTATTGAAAGTGTATAAATCTCTCAAAAACTGTTCTGTGTCTCTTAACACATGCTCTCTAGTATTTAAAAGTGGTCTCAAACATTTTTCAATGAAAATGGATGCCGGTTCAGTAAACCAGTTTCTACCGGACACTATAGGTCTCATGGGTGGGTCAGTAGTGCTCTTGTGTAGTTTAGGCAAATCTTGGATAATGGGTGTAGTAGGTGAGGTAACCATAAAATAATATAACAGACTACTATCAATCATGCCATTCAAAAACATATCTTTTAATTGCTTATGCACTTTTTCTATGAGCAGCTTAACCCTAACAAGGGGCAATTTCTCATAAAAAGCATCTTCCTTCAGCATCTGAGACATAGTGAAATCATATTTAGTTTTATCCATAATGACTATAAGCCCTCCCTTATCAGCAGGCCTGATTACTATTGTGCCATTCTTCTGTAATTCCAGTAAAGCGTCATGCTCTGATTTTGTTAGATTATAAGACTTTTGCCTCTTGTAATAAAATTATTCAATTTTTGTACATCCTCTATGCACATTTTTTCAAAAGCATTAACTAATGGGTTAACTGCATGTATAAATGTGCTAGTTTTTTTACAGACATGACTACCTTGCATATGTGTGGTCTCTGTGCCATTAAACTGCATTTTTAACATCAAATTACGTGTAAACATCTTTATATCAAATATAACATCTGCAAAGTCAGACCTACCAGTGGGTATGAAAGACAATCCTTTTTTAACAAATTAAACTCATCTTGAGACAGAACTTGACTGGATAAATTCCATATCAAGTCTTTCTTTGGTTGAAAAAAGTTTTCTTTATATTGTATGGGTTCTCGTTCAACCTATCATGCTTACTCTTGTTCCTGCTCCTGCTGTGACCTCGGCTCTGTTGTTTCAAGACAGGCAGCTTTTGTTCTCTTATAGGTAGCGGGAAATTCAAAGGCTGCACACCTCTGTTCTCTAAAAAATCACTGATGGCAGAATGGACCATACCTTACCTTTCAGTAGAATTAGATTCTGTTGTCCCTTCAGCTGCATTATGAACTTGTGCTACAACTTGCACTGTCTTTCTCCTAGCCCCTGGTTCTTTCACTGCAGCATCTTGTGTGTATGCAACATCATACACCGATGCCTCATTCACTCGAGAAACAACATTCTGGTTAGCTGCTAAAGGCAAGGAGACAGAATTACACAAGACACCATTCTCCCTGCCTTGTACTGTATTGTTCACAGTCTGTTGTGTTCTTGGCCAAGTGAAAATATGGCCAAGATGAAAATCATTCCTTTCTCTCTCCAATTTGCTTTGTTTTGTTTTCAAAAGTTTCCTTTCGTAAGCAGCTATTGAATCAAAGTCCTCAGGCATGTGTCTGTCTACCATGGCAGCACCAAATTGATTCAGTAGTTCATTATATAAGGTGCGAATGGTACAGCTTATGGTTTTCACCTCATTATTTGCAGCAGTTTATAAGCAGTCTCAAATAGCCCAGACTAGTATTTATATTGAGTTTCTGCCATTCACTTAGAAACATGAAATAATTTGGTAAATATGAAGGCATTTTCAATACGCGTAGCCCATGTGGTATAATGCCTTCTTTAACACAAATTTCAAGATGAAATGATTGATACTAATTATGCTTCAATTTGAATAATTCCTTTTTGCTGGTTTTTATTATTCTTTGTATCACTTGGAGTTGCATGGAGATGGCTGACAATGATGAGATAATTGAACTGGACGACATCCCTCCTTCAGAGCACACTACTTTGAAGACTAAGGTAGATACTTTTGTGAACAATTTGACTAAGAAAACTAATCCATTGTTATCTGCTGTTCCTGAGGATGTAAGAGGTGAAGACAATACTGTGGATGGTATTCTGTTCAAAAGCCATTTACTCAACCTAGAAAAGGTATTATTCAAATTAAAGTGTAATCAGTATCAATCTTTTCATCTTGAAATTTGTGTTAAAGAAGGCATTATACCACATGGGCTACACGTATTGAAAATGCCTTCACATTTACCAAATGATTCCATGTTTCTAAGTGAATGGCAGAAACTCAATATAAATACTAGTCTGGGCTATTTGAGACTGTGTATAACTGCTGCAAATAATGAGGTGAAAACCATAAGCTCTACCATTAGCACCTAATATATTGAACTACTGAATCAATTTGGTGCTGCCATGGTGGATAGACACTTGCCGGAGGTGTTTGATTCAGTAGCTGCTTATGAAAGGAAACTTTTGAAAGTAAAATTAAGCAAATTGGAGAGAGGCAGGACTGATTTTCATCTTGGCCATGTTTTCACTTGGCCGAGAACACAAGAGACTGTGAACAATACAGTACAAGGTAGAGAGAATGGTGGCTTGTGTAATTCTGTCTCCTTGCCTTTAGCAGCTAACCAAAATGTTGTTTCTCTAGAGAGTGAGGCATTGGTGTATGATGTTGCATACACACAAGACGCTGCAGTGAAGGAACCAGGGGCTAGAAGAAAGACAGTGTAAGTTGTAGCACAAGATCATAATTCAGCTGAAGGAACAACAGAATCTAATTTTACTGAAAAGCAAGGCATGGTCCATTCTGCCAACAGTGATTTTTTAGAGAACAGAGGTATGCAGCCTTTGAATTTCCCGCTATCTATAAGAGAACAAAAGCTACCTGCCTTGAAACAACAGGGCAGAGGTCACAGCAGGAGCAGAAACAAGAGGAAGCATGGTAGGTTGAACAAGAGTCCATACAATATAAAGAAAAAATTTTTCGAACAAAGAAAGACTTGATTTGGAATTTATCCAGTCAAGTTCTGTCTCAAGATGAGCTTAATTTGTTACAAAAAGGATTGTCTTTCATACCCACTGGTAGGTCTGACTTTGCAGATGTTATATTTGATATAAAGATGTTTACACGTAATATTATGTTAAAAATGCAGTTTAATGGCACAGAGACCACACATATGCAAGGTAGTCATGTCTGTAAAAAAACCTAGCACATTTATACCTGCAGTTAACCCATTAGTTAATGCTTTTGAAAAAAATTGCATTCAAGATGTACACAAATTGAATGATTTAAATACACATAAACATTACAAGGACAAAAGTCTTCTAATCTAACAAAATCAGAGCATGAAGCTTTACTGGAATTACAGAAGAATGACACAATAGTAATCAGGCCTGACGATAAGGGAGGGCCTATAGTCTTTATGGATAAAAATAAATATGATTTCACTATGTCTCACATGCTGAAGGAGGATTTTTTTTATGAGAAACTGCCCCCTGTTAAGGTTAAGCTGTTCACAGAAAAAGTTCATAAGCAATTAAAAGATATGTTTTTGAATGGCATGATAGATAACAGTCTGTTATATTATTTTATCATTACCTCACCTACTACACCCATTATCCAAGGTTTGCCTAAACTACACAAGAGCATTACTATCCCACCCATGAGACCTATAGTGTCCGGTAGAAACTGGTGTACTGAACCGGCATCCATTTTCATTGAAAAATGTTTGAGACTACTTTTAAATACCAGAGAGCATGTGTTAAGAGACACAGAACAGTTTTTGACAGATTTACACACTTTCAATAAGTACATCTATATTGAAGGTGTTCTCATGGTAACACTTGATGTGGTCTCTCTTTTTACTGTTTTACCCAATGTGATTGGGTTGGAAAGTTTAACCAGGTTTATGGAAATGTATTCTGATTTCTCTGAAAGTAAAATTACACTAGTGAGGAATTTACTGAGCATTGTCTTGGAAAATAATGTTTTTCTGTTTGGTGATGATTTATACTGGCAGTGTAATGGCACAGCTATGAGAACGTCCTGTGCCAATAGTTACGCCAATGCTGTCATGGTTGTATGGGAACATGAGTTTTATTGAGTGGCCCATATCAGAACAAAGTTTTGTTCTTTCATAGATTTGTACATGACCCTTTTTTTATGGGCAGATACAGCAGAGGTGTTCTTGGAATTTCTTATATACTTGAATGCAGCCACCACTTTTTTAAGGTTTACATCTGTTGTTTCATATGAGAGAATACACTTTTTGGATGTTCAAGTAAATATTGAAAAAGGGAGCATATATACATGCTTGTACAGAAAGGAATGTTATGTTAACTAACTTTTAAGCAGAGGAAGTATGCACCCTACCGATGTGCTTGATAATCCCCTGGATTCAGCAAACGCTGCATGGTGTGCAAGACTAGTGCAGGAGCTCCAGCAGGCAATATGTCTGCCGTGCTATCCAGGAATAAGTAGCAGGGATGTGTGCGGGCGCTCCTGCACTAGTCCTACATGGACTAAGCCCCTGTATGCAAATCACCCCATCTGCAGGTGAAATCCATGCAAATGAGGTGAATTTGTGATCCAGGAAGCTGGATACTGGCCGTGCAGAACTAGTGTAATCTGCAGAAATGTACTCTGCCAGAAACCGAGTACATTTCTGCAAGCTACAAAATGGAGCTATGACAACTCCAAATAAAGGGTGGATATTATGTAGAAAGCATGCCAATGGCCAAATATAAGGCCAGTGGCATGGAAAACAGTTTCAAAAATAACAAAATCAACTTTAATTTTTTTAGCCGATCCCGGCTGTTTAAGCGTAGGGCAGTGGCGCGCAATCTGGATCAAGCAAAAAATAAGAAAACCCCCCCTAAAATAAGCATTCTAACTAAAATCACTATTTTTCCATTATACTCAATGGCAGGCAGAAGACAACATGGCCAGTGAATAGTGGTTGCTAAGGGGGGAGTTTCAGTGTGGGACCTGTAACTATGCATCAGCAAGCAATCCTATGCAAATGAGGGGAATGATACTGAATCCCAGATAACCCCTGCATGCTAGTCAGCACCCAACAGTGTAACAGCAGTAATAGCTTGGTGCAAGCCTAGGAGTTAGCTGTCATCCTAAGGGGGTGTGTCAGGCATACTGTAAGCAGATTGGAGCCCTGTGGCTCGGGTTTGCCCTTAGCTTAGCAGAACTAAGCAAGGGGATGTGTCTGAGGCTGACTAGCAGTCTTTGCATTGGCTAAGTGGGTGTGCACGCCATGCACCGAGTTTAAAGGGGAAAAAAAAAGTAAACCAGGAAATAGCAGCTCTGTGCACATATGAGCACTGTGTTTGTGCGGCACACTCCCAGGGCTTAAACAAGAAGGCAATGGGAAGGGAAAACAGCAGTAGGAAGGTAATCAGGGAGAACTAGCATAGCTGGCAGGTGAAATGTATCAAAATCAGCCAATTCCACAGGCAGCAGCCTGGCCCAGCACAAAACACTACTATAAACTATGCAAACACCTTTTCCTCTGGTTTTCCCACATACTGTATACCACCAGTGTATACAAGCGGAGGAATTTAAGCAAACAAAAACAACAAAATGATAGGTGCTACAATAGCTATCATACAACAACATGTGGAAGAGGCTGAGGGTGGTGAGGATGAGAATGCTGTCGACCAATCCACAATGAGGAGATGGAGAACAGTGTACAGATCCAGGGTAACCTACCAGGGGCTACATGTGCTAGAGATAGTGGAGTGCTATAGGGTAGAGAGGGACCTCCTACAGCAAATTGTTGAGCTGTGCCAGACATGCCTCACACACAGAACTAACAGAGGGGAACCCACCCCAGTGGATACTGAGGTATGTGTAGGCCTAAGAATACTAGCTACAGGTACCTTCCAAAGGCTAACTGGGGATATCATGGGGATCTCACAGGCATCAGCATCTAGGGTACTCCACCAGTTCCTGGATGCCATGTCAGCACATGCCGGTGAGCACGTATATTTCCCCAACACCCGTGAGGCATATGCATTTCTTCCACCAAGTAGCAGAATACCCTGAGGTATTGGGTGCTATGGACTGCATGCACATATGCATCAAAGCTCCACCCGGTGAGCGGGGTAGGGTCTACATCAACTGCAAGGGCTTCCCCTCCATCAACTTCCAGGTCATGTGCAATGCCCAGGGCATAATAATGAATGTGTGTGCTGGCTGCCCTGGTAGCTATCACGATTCTCACATCTGGCATCTGACGCGGTTGTACCAGAGATTTGCCAATGGGGACATCCCTTCCAGTCACGTATTGGGGGATGCTGGTTACGCACTGGAGCCATGGCTGATGACACCCATCAGAAATGCACACACACCTGCACAAGAACTCCATAATGAGGCACACGCACAGACTAGAATTATAATAGAGCATGTGTTTGGGATGCTCAAGTCACGGTTCTGGTGCCTGGACACATCCGGTGGAGCCTTGCAGTACTCACCAGCTACATGTACTCAAATTGTCATCTTATGTGCCATGCTACACAATATGATCCTGCAGAAACAGCTGCAGCAAGAACAGCATGGGGCAGGGCCACACAGCCCCCCACCATTGCCGAGGCCTGCACAGACACAGAGTGACTCAGAGGAGGAACAACCTGAGCCTACCCCAGTAGGCAGAAGGAGGCATGCCAGTATGCTCTGGCCTTGGCAAAGAGGCAACGCATAACACATACACTGACACAGGAGGGACCCAGGAAATGACACCTCTCTCTGACTTGCACATACAGTAAAAGGGATGCCAAACATGACACTACCTGTGCTCAACCATGTGTAGGGAGTGTACTATGTGCATCCAACATAGACAGCCCTCCAGCACCATCCTCAATACTGGCACACCCACAAGGTAAGTCACTCTCCTTACCAATCGCTGAACGGAGTAGTATGTGTTGTTACCTGTATCTGTAGTATGGATGTACGTATGCAGGGGAATCAGGTGGCTGAATTGGATGCCAGCAGATAGTAGACACCTATAGTGGCAGCATGATATCTTTAACAAATACTGGTATCACCATAGTAGCCAGTACTACACATGGTGACAAAACCCACTGCAGGAAATGTGCTGGGCCACATGTGTGTCCATATGACACACACACATGCCAGTCAGGGAGGTTCACATACCCAGCAAAAGTCTCAGCCAGCAGGACAAGTGTAGACAAACACAAACAAAGGCTGTGCCAAGGCCTCTGAATGATGCCTATGGGCAACCTCCCCCCAGGCCTACACAGACAGACTACATCAGGTCAGGCAGTGGGATATTAGTTCTGAAGGGTAGGAAGTCAGAAACTAATATGTAGGTCAATCAAACCTAAGACCTGTAGTACACTGATATGCCTCTAGTCCACAAGATAGGTTAGAAAACAGAATGAAATGGAGTACCTGACATATCAGTACAGTCAAAGCAAATGTGTACAAGTGTCAGGTGTGCCCCCGCAATCCTGTGTAGCAATGTAGAAACAGTCAGGTGTGCCCCCAATCCTTTGTAGACATGTAGTAACAGGTGTGCCCCCCCAATCCTATGTAGACATGCAGTAACAGTCAGGTGTGCCCCCCAATCCTATATAGAAATGTAGTAACAGTCAGGTGTGTCCCCCCAATCCTGTGTAGCAATGTAGAAACAGTTAGGTGTGCCCCCCAAAACCTATGTAGACATGTAGTAACAGTCAGGTGTGCCCTCCCCAGTCCTATGTAGAAAGGTAGAAATGGTCTGGTGTGCCCCCCCAATCCAATGTACACATGTAGTGGTAACAGGCAGTTGTGCCCCCCAATCCTATGTAGACATGTAGTAACAGGCAGGTGTGCCCCCCCAATCCTATGTAGACATAGTAACAGTTAGGTGTGCCCCCCCAATCCTATGTAGAAATGTAGTAACATCTATGTGTAGGTATAATACCAGTGGAGCACAGATGCCCAGAGGTGGCCAAGGTAGCAGAATAGATTGTAGCATTTGTACAATATGCAGGTATGTGTGTGTTAGGTTGGTGTATGTTTCATATTGTGTAAGGGTGGTCAGTATGTATGCATGTTGAGGTTTGACCTGGTGGCCATTGCCCACTACTGCCGATGACAGGGCCAAGTCCTCACAACTGCAGTACCAAAGACAAATCCCACCAGCATAACACATGCTAGCAGTAAGCCATTGTAAATGTATGGTGGTAATATGTGTTACCATCTGAAAGATGGACATGGCATGGCTGTTGGCCTAGATATACAAGCAGTACACAGGGAAAAGTACCCCAGACATACAGTATATAATGTGTAACTGTGAAATGGACACACCCTTGGAATTGTACATACAGGTATGCATCACATTATCTGGGTCTGTAGTAGGGAGTATCAGTGTCGTCTGGCCGAACACTTGCAGATCACAAAGGTGATAGGACTGATGTATTGGGAAACAGCTGATGTATCTGCACATGCCAGCATAACTGGAATGACCCATGCATATCTGTGAGTCAGATGCAAGTAGTGTCCATAGCACACATGCACCCAGCTCACCCAAACACCACCCACAGGTACCTCTTTGGTCGTATCTCTGCTGTTGGGAATGGGTTCAATATGATCCCCACCTGCGTATGGCAATAGAGAAAGAATGCAGCATGCAGTGCAGGTGTCTCATGCAGGTGTGTCCCTAGTTGTAGGTAGCACCCTGCCAGCATCCACACCACCTGATCAATACTGGTAGAAAGTATTGGCATGAACACCTAGCACACCTACCCTGTCACCCCAGGGGAATATACTGTATGGCTGTCTGGGACTGTAGGACTGACAGAATGCAACGGCCTGCCACAGCTGGCCTGCATCACCACCAAATGGCCTACAGGCCTCTGCCAAAGGCCTGTGTCTCACACGTACTGCCAATGCATGTTATGTCATGGACACCCAAATAACAACATAACACACTCCACATAAGCCATATGCAAGGCCATGTGGACAAACCACAGTAACATGTCCACCATGTCCCACTGCATGAACTGTGGACCAACACCAAAACACAGCTGTGATGAGGTGATAACCTTAGGGAAAGTATCAGAGAATGTATGCATAATGTATGGAAGAGGATAGAATAATAGGGGGGGTGGGAGCATGGGCAGCATGGAATGTGCAAGGTCCAACACACAGCTGTATGCACATACTATCCTTGGCTGCAGATACATAAATGGATGGCTACAAACCTGCCCGTACACCACAATAGGGATAATGCCCTGACTTATGACCCCTGCCTCTGGGTAACCTGTGTGAATCTGTACAGCTGTGAGGTATTGCCACAGCAAGATAAGGTCATACTGTCATGTCGATGGATGTATAAGTATGGGATCCTCTGCCAGCACCATACCAAGGTGATGAACTCGATACACAGACCCTGCAGCAAGTCTCTGCAGCTCCCCCTCCAGAATGGCATAACTTTCCATGAATATGTAGACGTTTGCTCACAATACCAGACACAGCTGCATTCACCCTTGTTCCCCAGGACATCACTGTGAGCAAGAATGTCCACCTGACAGTACTTGAGGACATAAAACATCATGGTGTATAACAGTACACATGTCTGAATATCGCTGCTAATACCAGTACCATGTAGCAGAAGCAGCACAGACACAATCTCCTACAGTACACACTATCTCTCGCACAGTTTGACCCTATATTGCCAAATGATCTACAGATACCCAGCAAAAAGAGTTTGCTACCTGTAGGTGTATAACACAAAGGTCTGCACTGGAGTACAAACTACCTGGAATTGATCCACACATTCAATACAGAAGGGCATACTGGGCATGCTCACACACTTAGATAAATGCAGGCAATGTCAGACAACAACATAGTGAAAGGTTATACTGGGCATGCTCACACACTTAAACAAATGAAGCCCATGTTGCCAACAACAGTGGACCAGACATATCTGACAGTTCCAAATGTTAGTGCATACACTCCTTAGTATGCACCAGTCATGCATTGCACACACATTGGATAGGAATACAGTCATATATCCAAGGACAACACACTACAATATGCCAAAAGTAGACATACATAGATGTGTGGAAGAGAGTGACTGTGACAAAGAGTCATCCATCATGAGGCCTGTCCCACCCTGCACATAGCCAAATGGCTACAACCACATGATGTGTAAATGTCACTCACAGTAGAAAGTAGCCACTGGTATCCATCATGTGGTGCAAGTGCTAGCTGTGCAACATGACTGTACAAGGCAGTAGTCATGTAGCAGCTGTATACATGTACGTGTGGAATATAACCCTGCATGTGCCTGCATGTGGTGTGTCAAGCTCTAGATGAATGGGTTATGGTGCATGCACACACACTGCCCTCCCCATAGCCCTACTATGACAAGCCTGCTGATGTCATCCACTTTGAAATACACCTATGGGAATGGAGTAGCCCAGTAGTCTCTGTGGTGCGTCCTAAAACAGTGTAATGCTGTAGTGTGCTAAACTAGTTAGGTAGGAGTTCTAATTCCAGACATGGCAACTGTGTGTGTGTGTGTGTGTGTGTGTGTGTGTGTGTGTGTGTGTGTGTGTGTGTGTGTGTGTGTGTGTGTGTGTGTGTGTGTGTGCGTGTGTGTCTGTGCAGAGGGAAATTCTTTTTAGGCAAGTCACATTCACTTCAATTCAAATGCCCTACGTTGGCAAGGCTGCTGATGTCATTCACTGTGAAATACACCTTTGGGAAAGATGTAGCCCAGTAATCTCTGTGGCACGTCCTATAACTGTGTAATGCTGTAGTGTGCTAAACTAGTTAGGTAGGAGTTTTAATTCCAGACATGGCAACTGTGTGTGTGCGTGCGTGTGTGTGTGTGTGTGTGTGTGTGTGTGTGTGTGTGTGTGTGTGTCTGTCTGTGCAGGGGGAAATGCTTTTTAGGCAAGTCACACTCACTTCAATTCAAATGCCCTACTTTGGCAAGGCTGCTAATGTCATTCACTGTGAAATACACCTTTGGGAAAGGGGTAGCCCAGTAATCTCTGTGGTGCATCTTATAACTGCGTAATGCTGAAGTGTGATAAACTAGTTAGGTAGGAGGTCTAATCCCAGATGTGGCAAGTGTGTGTGTGTGTGTGTGTGTGTGTGTGTGTGTGTGTGTGTGTGTGTGTGTGTGTGTGTGTGTGTGTGTGTGTGTGTGTGTGTGTGTGTCTGTCTATGTAGACAGCAATACTTTTTAGGCTAGTCACACACACTACATTTCAAATGCTCCACTTAGGCAAGGCTGCTGATGTCACTCACTGTAAAATACACCTTTGGGAAATGTGTAGCCCAGTAATCTCTGTGGTATGTCCTATAACAACGTAATGCTGTAGTGTTATATAGTACAGTGGTAGGGGTTCTAGTCCCACACATAGCAAGTGTGGATGTTTGTGTGTGTGTTTGTCTGTGTAGGGAGCAATGCTTTTTAGGCTAGTCACACTCACTACAAATCAAATGCCCTACTTTGGCAAGGCTGCTGATGTCATTCACTGTGAAATACACCTTTGGGAAATGTGTAGCCCAGTAATCTCTGTGACACATCCTATAAATGTGTAATACTGTAGTGTGAAAAACTAGTTAGGTAGGCATTCTAATCCCAGACATGGCAACTGTGTGTGTGTGTGTGTGTGTGTGTGTGTGTGTGTGTGTGTGTCTGTGTAGGGAGCAATGCTTTTTAGGCTATTCACATTCACTACAATACAAATACCCTACTTTGGCAAGACTTCTGATGTCATTCACTGTGAAATACACCTTTGGGAAAGGTGTAGCCCAGTAATCTCTGTGGTGCATCCTATAAATGTGTAATACTGTAGTGTGATAAACTAGTTAGATAGGAGTTCTAATCCCAGACATGGCAACTGTGTGTGTGTGTGTGTGAGTGTTTGTGTGTATGTGTCTCTGTCTGTGTAGGGAGCAATGCCTTTTAGGCTAGTCACACTCACTACAAATCAGATGGCCTACTTTGGCAAGCCTGCTGATGTCAGTCACTGTGAAATACACCTTTTTGAAAACACATAGCCCAGTAATCTCTGTGGTGCCTCCTATAACAGCGTAATGCTATAGTGTGATATCGTACTTTGGTAGGGGTTCTATTCCCACACATGGCAAGTGTGGATGTTTGTGTGTGTGTGCTACCTTGTCTGTGGAGGGAGCAATGCCTTTTTAGGCTAGTTACACTCACTACAAATCAAATGCCCTACTTTGGCAAGGCTGCTGATGTCATTCTCCTATAAATGTGTACTTGTGTGTGAAAAACTAGTTAGGTAGGCATTCTAATCCCAGACATGGCAACTGTGTGTGTGTGTGTGTGTGTGTGTGTGTGTGTGTGTGTGTGTGGCTATTCACATTCACTACAAATCAAATGCCCTACTTTGGCAAGGTTGCTGATGTCATTCTCTGTGAAAGGGTCTATATTAGAACACCAAACTTTCAAAATTTCGAGTGTTTTAATATTGACCCATTTTCAGTGAACGCTGAAAATATCGAAGAAACAGAAAACCAAATGTGTTCCTAGGGAAAGAATTTGGTTGTCCACTTCTGTTGCTTTAGTATTTTCAGTGCTGTGGTGGAAAGTTACGGGTTGGGTTCAGGTAAGTGTGCAATTGTGTAGATGTGAGGGTTAGGGCGGGGTAGGTGAGTTAGGGTCAGGGTGCGGGTGAGGTGACTGTGCGATAGTGACGGACCTTAGGGTTAGGGTTTGGGTTAAGGTAAGTGGATAGTTAGTGGTGTATGTATAGTTTAGTGTAGGGTTAGGTGTAAGAGTTTAGGTGTATGTGTGTGTGTGTGGATTGCTGTTTGTTTGTTGTGCTTGTGTTGTATGTATGTGTTTTGGAACAGTGAATTTTTTCCCCTAGGAAAAAAATTGTTGTTCTGTATGTTTGCTGTTTTAAATTTTTGATTAATAGGGTTCGATATTAGAACACTCGAAATTTTGAAAGTGTGGTGTTCTAATATAGATCCTTGTGAAATACACCTTTGGGAAATGTGTAGCCCAGTAATCACTGTGGTATGTTCTATAACTTTGTAATGTTGTAGTGCAATAAACTAGTTAGGTAGGTGTTCTAATCCCAGACATGGCAGGTGTGTCTGTGTTTGTCATTCATATCCTGTGTGGAGTTGGCTGTGAGTGTGTAACAACTGGACTTATTTTTGAGTGGGTTTTACAAATATCTTATATGGTGGCCCTACTATATGTCACAATGTCCATCTTACAAGGATAACAGATGTGAAATAGCTGAGACGCTGGGGTGGCAATCCATACCCCTACATGTGACATCAAGGCCTGGTGAACAAAGTTAGCAACCCTTGTATTACACAGAGAACACTCTCAACCCATGTTTAATACACAAACACACTTGCCTATGCAACAACGACTATGTTGGAAGTACCCTGCATATAGTCCACAGATAGTAACCATGGTGTGATTGCACTGGACTACACAGGCCATGGTACCCTGTCCATCAGTACAGTAATCACGTATATGCAGACAGTGTGCCTTCACTATGCTCCCCACTGGATACCTGCAACACCTGTGGTGCCATCAAATGTGACCCACAAAGGACATATCATGCCTTATACACATGCCCTGTATGGACAGATGCCACTGACACCAGGGAATACCTTTATCATGCTATCAGTGTAGGTGCAGGGTCAGCCTGTTGTCCATTACCTGTTCTCAGCACATGAGGCCAGAACAGGCACATCTGATTATAACAATCTGTGTACACAACATGGCCCAGGCGCCCCAGGTACAGTTCCACATGTAGAATCAACATAATTTGTTTGAAAAGAACACCAAACAAGTAACTTATAATTGAAGTAAAATGTCCAAAAGGCAGTGGTTACACCATAAGCTCCACACATCGAACAAACCAGGCAATGGATACCATAAAATCTTTATTCACATAATTCTCGGTTAAGCACTTTCTTCACCTGCATGATACTTCGGGGACATCATCAGAACCAAAAGAAACATTCTCCTGTCTTTTGGTCCACCCATTTACACATCCAATAAAACAATAATTGAATTATCCAATTAATTAATACATCAAGTGCATCTTAACTAAGTAGCACACCAAATTTAAAATGTAAAAAATACATTTATATTATACACATAGTCATAATAAAGACATAAGTAGAAATACATTATATGAGCAAATCATAAAATTAAAGCCTTTTTCCTTAAAATAGGTACCAGGGAAATAAAATCATTTAAGCCTGGTACTTCCAAAGCATTTAATTTAATAAACCAATAAAATTCTCTCAAATCAACCTGAAATTCCCACCAACCACCTCTGAAATTATGTGCCACAACTTCCAAAATCCCAGATTTAAATGCTGTATCCCCCTGGCATTCTAAAGTGTGCCTATAAAGGGCAATGTTAGTGTTCTTCTTACTAATAGCATATAAGTGCTCGTAAATCCGGGTCTTGAAGTTCCTATCCATTTTACCAATGTACAAATGTGCACATGTTTGGCAAATAGAAATATAAATAACCCCCTTGGTGTTACAATTACCTTTGTGTAAAAGAATACCTTTCATCACCTTTAGTGTACACAATATCTTTGGACAAAATAAAGGGACATTGATTGCAACATCCACATCTGGTGGTTCTTTTAATATTTAAAGTTCTGGGTATTGAAACTTGCTCCATAAAATTTTTAAAATTTCTACCTGTTTTATATACAAAATTTGGTGATTGACCTAAAAGGTGAAAAATATCAAGGTTGCCTTTGAATATATTCCAATTCCTTAAGATAATGTCCCTAAGTGTTTTTCCCCCACCCCAAAGGGAATAACCATACTTGTGTTGTAACTCTTCTTTCCTTTAAAATTATTCAATGTTTTTTTTTAATTAATTCACCACTGCCTAACAAAGGCTTATATTTTGTTCCCCATTTTCCATCATTTCTTCAGCTACGTTGTCAAGAAGGGCTTGGGGGTAACTCTTAACCTTAAACACTTCCTTGATGGTTATTGCTTCTTCCAAAAAATTCTCCCTTGTAGAGCACATCCTTCCTGCCCTTACCAACTGCCCCTTAAAAATATTTCTCTTAGTGTGTGCTGGGTGACTTGTTTGGAAATCAAGGTAGCTGTTAGAAAATGTTTTCTTCCTAAAGATTTTTGAAACAAATCTTTGGTTTATGGAGTCCTTAAGGATGGTTACATCTAAGTAATCAATCTTATCAATCTTATCCTTGGAATGTTTAGCTGTAAAATTAAAATAGGGACAAACCTGGTTGATATGGTCCATAAATCCTTTTAAATCTACATTGGGGTCCTTCCATAGAATGAAAACATCATCCAAAAAATGATGGTACATAAACCAAAGTGGTTTGTAGGTACTTGTGAAAACATATTTCCTTTCCCATGCATAAAGGACCGAGTTGGCATATATGGGGGCACATGTTGCCCCCATAGCTACCCCTTGTGTTTGCCTATAAAATTCACCTTCAAATGTAACAAAAATACCAGTTAGACCATACTCTATTTCAGCCATAAGAAAATTAACCATTGTGTCAGAGAAAAAAGAAAGCTCCCTGATGGCTTCGTGGAAAAGATCCAGCCCCTCTTTATGGGGAATCGAGGTGAATAAATCAATAAAATCAATAGTGGAAAAAATCACATTGTCATTGTACCATTCATCTTTAATTTTGGACAAAAAAATCCCACAAATCTTTCAATAAATAATCAACTGTATCTACAGTCTCCTTTAAAATTCTGTTTACAAAAGTACATAAGGTATGGGTAGAACTATTCCTTGCCAATATAATAATCATAAATGGGGGTTGCTCAATACATTTGTGCACTTTGGGTATTCCAAAGGCTGTTGGAACTAGTGGATACTCAGTTGTCAAAACATTATATAGGACCTCTGATATAACCCTTTGCAATAAAGAATCCTCCAAAAATAATTGAATTTTTCTATGTGCTATGTTAACTTCATTCCTGGATGTTGTTTGGTACTTGTCTGTTTCTGAAAACATCATAGTAAGATGATTCACATAATCAGTGGTGGTAAACAACACTACCCGCCCCTCCTTGTCAGGCTTCATAATTCTAAGTATTTTGTTAGTTCTACATTGGTTAAGGAGTGTGAGTTCATCCTTACTTAAATTAAAGTTAACATTTTGTTTGGTCATTTGAACTCATTCTGAATCTCCACTTCACATGCTTTTTCAAAAGCTGAAATTAAAGGATGGAGGGGTGGGTTGAAACAACTTTTCTTTTTCAATTTGACATTACCTTCATGATCTTGCATTTCTTGTCCTTTGAACAGGACCTTAAAATTAAATTTTCTTGTGTAAAGTTTTTACTCAGTAATAACATCTACTGTGTCCAACTTAAAAGTGGGTACAAATTTGAAACTTTTCCTAAATAAAGAAAAAAAGACTGCGTTCAAACTTAAATCTGTGTAATTATAAATCTTAAAGCCATCCGGGGATGCACATTTACCTTCATAACTTAAGAAAATATCACTATCTCCACCAGTACGTTCTACCTGTTGTTGTTCCTGTAACCCCCCCGTACTTCCCTCTGTTGTTGTTTCTTTGCGTGTGGGTTTCCTCTAAAAAAGGTATTTGCCTATTCCTGTTTTCTATTTGTTTGGACCTTCTCAGTGTAGGAAAATTTGTCTCAAAATGTTCGGTTGACTGATTGTACCCAATACCATCTGTGTCCACTTATGTCTCACTAAATGGTGGAGTGTGGTAGGGGTCCCCATCCTCAGTAACACTAACCACTCCTCCATCTGTTTTAGGATGTGTAAACCAACTAGGCAAAAGATAAACTTGTTTTTTTAAATAATCATTTTCATCTCTTAACAATTTCTTACTTTTGCATTCTAAGTTCACTTTAACATTATTATCCACTCTATCAAAAATCCTTTCATATTGAACAGTGTTTAAGTCAAACAATAAATCGTTAGTAAGCATACTGTTCATTTTATCAAGTTCATCCAACATAACTTTAATTCTTCTCTTGTTGTTTTCACAATAAACTCCATCAATTCAAACCCAAAACAGTCAAAGAGTGCAAACAATTCACTAATGTCACAACTATTGACATCCATCCCATTAGGGAATTTAAACAGTCAAAGCCCCTTAGGGACTTGCCTCTTCTTGAGGCTTTCCTGCAGGAACAAATTGTCACATTGTATGATATGTACCTTTAATAAGGTGTTCTCAAAGTCCTTCATAGTTGTATTGAAGGACTTAAAATTCTGCCCTGCGGCCTGCAGTAAATCCGTTGAGGGGAAAGAAACATCCCTCATAATACAATCTCTAAAATTAGAAGAAGATGGGCCTGTAGTGTTAGACATAGTCACGTTGTTTGTTAAAGGTCTTGGACTGCCCTCTTGTGGTGATTTGGAAAAATCTCCTTGATTAACAATCCTAGAAGAAAATAAAGACAAATCCTTCCTACATACGTCGCCCTGGGTTGAACGACTCTGCGGGTGGTTGACAAATGAGTCCATTCTTTTATTCAAGTCAGCCACCTGCTGAACCAAAGCCCCAATGAGTGAGGGAATATCTTGGTTAGTTGTGAGAAGGTTGACTTTGGATCCGTTTTCATTTTTGGTTAGAACATCATTGGAAACAGACGTCCTCCCTCCTGTATCGCCATTAGAACTGTCTATTAGTTCACCGACCAAAAAAACTCTCAATAGACAGTCAAAAAAATGGTAAAAAAATAATCAAATTGTGGGTAATGAAATAAATCAAACCCAAAACTCCAAAATTGAGTAGAATACAAGGCAAACCTGCCTCCGGACTGTGTCAGCCGTGTAACACTGCTCGATGCAAATGGAAATAAAAGTCACCAAAGAATCAACATAATCCATTTGTAAAGGGCACCAAACAAGTAACTAATAATTGAAGTAAATTGTCCAAAAGGCAGTGGTTGTACCATAAGCGCCACACATTGAACAAACCAGACAGCTGTATACCATAAAATCTTTATTCACATAATTCTCGGTTAAGCACTTTCTTCCCCTGCATGACACTTTGGGGACATCATCAGGACCAAAATAAACATTCCCCTGTCTTTTGGTTAACCCATTTATACATCCAATAAAACAATAATTCAATTATCCAGTTAATACATCAAGTGCATCTTAACTAAGTAACGCACCAAATTTAAAACGTAAAAAATACATTTACATTATACACATAGCCATAATAAAGACATAAGTAGAAATACATTATATGAACAAATCATAAAATTAAAATATTTTCCTTAAAATAGGTACCAGGGAAATAAAATCATTTAAGCCTGATACTTCCAAAGCATTTAATTTAATAATCCAATAAAATTATCTCAAATCAACCTGACGTTCCCACCAGCCACCTCTGAAATTATGTGGCACAACTTCCAGCCAACTTGGTCCTTTATGCGTGGGAAAGGAAATACGTTTTCACAAGTACCTACAAACCACTTTGGTTTACGTACCATCGGTTTTTGGATGATGTTTTCATTCTATGGAAGGACCCCAATGTAGATTTAAAAGGATTTATGGACCATATCAACCAGGTTTGTCCCTATTTTAATTTTACAGCTAAACATTCCAAGGATAAGACTGATTACTTAGATGTGGCCATCCTTAAGGACACCATAAGCCAAAGATTTGTTTCAAAACTCTTTAGGAAGGAAACATTTTCTAACAGCTACCTTGATTTCCAAAGTAATCACCTGGCCCACACTAAGAGAAATATTTTTAAGGGGCAGTTGGTAAGGGCAGGAAGGATGTGCTCTACAAGGGATATTTTTTTGGAAGAAGTAATAAACATCAAGGAAATGTATAGGGTAGGGGTTACCCCCAAGCCCTTCTTGACAACGCAGCTGAAGAAATTATGGAAGGATGGGGAACAAAATACAAACCTTTGTTAGGCAGTGGTGAACTCATTCAAAAAACATTAAATAATTTTAAAGGAAAGGCGAGTTACAACACAAGTTTGGATATTCCCTTTGGGGTGGGGGGAAACACTTAGGGACATTATCTTAAGGAATTGGAATATATTCAATGGCAGCCTTGATATTTTTCACCTTTGGAGCAAGTTTCAATAACCAGAACTTTAAATATTAAAGTAACCACCAGATGTGGACGTTGTAATCAATGTCCCTTTATTTTGGACAAAGATATTGTGTGACACTAAAGGTAATAATAGAGGTAGTTTTTTACACAAAGATAATTATAACACCAAGGGAGTTATTTCTATTTCTATTTGCCAAACATGTGCACATTTTTATGTTGGTAAAACAGTTAGGAACTTCAAGACCTGGATTTATGAGCACTTATATGCTATTAGTAAGAGGAACACTAATACACTTTATAGGCACACTTTAGAATGCCAGGGGGATACAGTATTTAAATTTGGGATTTTGGAATTTGTGCCACATAATTTCAGAGGTGGTTGGTGGGAACTTCAGTTTGATTTGAGAGAATTGTATTGGATTATTAATTTAAATGCTTTGGAAGTACCAGGCTTAAATTATTTTATTTCCCTGGTACCTATTTAAGGAAAAAGGCTTTAATTTTTTGATTTGTCCATATAATGTATTTCTACTTATGTCTTTATTATGGCTATGTGTATGATGTAAATGTATTTTTTATGTTTTAAATTGGGTGTGTTACTTAGTTACGATGCACTTGTATTAATTAATTGGATAATTGAATTATTGTTTTATTGGATGTATAAATGGGTTGACCAAAAGACAGGGGAATGTTTCTTTTGGTTCTGATGATGTCCTTGAAGTGTCATGCAGGATTAGAAAGTGCTTAACCGAGAATTATGTGAAAAAAGATTTTATGGTATCCAGCAGCCTGGTTTGTTTGATGTGTGGCGCTTATGGTGTAACCACTGCCTTTTGGACATTTTACTTCAATTAACAGTTCCACATGTCACTGTACATGCATGTGGGACATGTGCACATCCCAGACAGCATCCATGCCATGGACTAAAGAACACATACATGGCAAGCACTGGACAGCAATGGCCACACACAATAGTTACTCAGGTGACTGGATGGTGAATACAATACCCACCTGTGTGGACCATTCCAGAAACTACACCCCTGATCCACACTGCATACCATTATCATGTGGCCTGATGCCAAGGTATACCCTTCACCTAGCCTTGTATAGCCTTTTGGCATAGTCAACCACTACACACCTGTGAAGCAATGCACGCATGCATGTCAGTATTGGCACCTTGTGTCTGTGTGTGTGGTGTATGACACTTTTGACCACATTCACACTCACTATAACCCCCATTGGCATACTGAAGCATGCTGTCTGATGTCAGACACCTCCACATACCCTTTGCCCATATAAACTCCGGATAACCCCTGTGTTGCATGTGATACCTGCACAGTACTGTATTTTGGCAAACTAACTAGTGAGGAAGTATATTCCTAACCCTGCCAAGTGTGTCAATGTGTGTGAGTCCCTGATAGAGTGTGGCTGTGTTGAAGCTGACACCTGTTCATGTGGACAGGCACATGTACTGCACCTACTATATCGTTACCATATCACTGTTTCAGATGTCACTCACCCTCACATATACGTTTGGAGAGCTCCTCAATATATAAGCTATGTGGCACCAAATAACTGCATAGACATGTGATAGCAATACATAGTCACTCAGGGGTTTGATACTCTGTACTGGTAGGGGTGTGACACAAACATGCTTAGGTTTTAGTCTCCCACCCCCTCCCTGACTTACTTTGTCTCTGTCTGCCTCTCTTACTCACTCTCTGGTGGATGTGGAGAACTACACCTGCTTTGCTTAGGCAGCAGCATGTGTTTTGTAAGTGATGCTCATGGTCAGCTGATGCCTCTGCCCGAATTGCAGCCCTCCTCTAGCTGATTGCATGTGGAACAGCTGTGGTAATATCCCCATAGCCAATTGCATGGAAACACACTCCAATATCTAGGAACATCATGTTGGTGTTGGGTCTTTTCAATCACTGTGAGCATGACCTAGATCTGGTGCTTGGCAAACAGCATCACAGATGGATTGGGGATTTACCTCTAACAACATATACTGTGGAAACAGGCCAGCACACAGGAGGGGGATGTGCCTGACATGACTACAGAATGTACGTGTTGCTATTCTGCATTTGGAGTAATGTTGGTTTAACAGGGTGTGTGTGGATATGGCTGGTCTGCATGTTTTAATACCTGTCATGACAGTGCTGTGTTTCTGAGGAAAGCCCAATCTGTAGGGTCATCTGCAGACTGGGCAGTGTGTGGTGCCTTTTGTTTCTTGTGTTACTCACAGAGCACCTATCTGTGAACTGCAGAAGCATAGTGTGAGTATTGAAGTCAGTACATGGTGACAGCTGTGAGAGTTACTGACTTCATATCCCTCATAGGACATATGTCACAACAAACCCTGTTACAACAGTAAATGTATGAGGTTATCACAGCAACATGTCAATATTGGCCCTGTGTTTGTGCCTCCAGCCACAGCTCTGTTAACCTTTGCACATATGTCATGCAGTAAGAGGTGTATATGTTCTGTACACCATAATTTATTGACATAATATCTGATAACAAGCCAGTGAGATATCAGACTGCTACACATGTTATGTATAGTAGGGGGTTTATTTGAGGGGGTCTACTTCACGTTGTCGTAAGCTGACAATATCGAGTACGATATTGTCGGCACGACACGACAATGTCAAAAGTTCAGAACATCGCGCAGGTAAATGGAAATCTCCATAAGGGGGAGATTTCTGTTTACCTCAATGTAGTGCGGTCTCTGAGTTGGTATATTTAAGTAGGGGGTTTGGCGGGTGCAAGGGGGCTTGCCCCCCTGCTTATGCTAGTTAGTTTTTTTTATTGATTTTTTTTTTTACGTTATTCAATATTTTACTACTTCGATCAATAAAGTTCGACCTTTATTGATTCGATGTAGTAAGATTTCGATAATGTGATATAGACACCATTTGAGGACATAACCTGGGTATTCTGTGGTTGTATGTACAGTACTGAGGTCTGTGTACCTATGGTGATTGTCAACATTGTGTGTATTGTGAATATGTACCTTGGTCTGTGTACAGACTGTGGTAGATGTCATTGTTCTTGGTCCTGTTCTATCTGATGTTACATGCTGCTCCAGTGTATGTTACCCTATCAGCTTACATGTTTGTAGGGCCAAAGACATATCACAGACAGGCATCGGACAACACTGTGTAGTGGCCCAGTATATGTAGGGTTAGTGTGTGAGTGGCGGATATGAGGATGGTGTTGATCAGATAGTCCATATACTGTAATATTATTCTAGCTTACCATATGTGGCTGTGGCTGTGTTCACATTGGTTGTGGTTGTGCACTTTCACGCAGGTGTCTGTTACTCTGTGCTATGACGTGCCTGTAAAGCCTCCAATATATGCAGGTACATGTGTATTCCCCCATAAGAAATGTAGGCCAGTGTTGTGGAAGTCTGCCTGTAGCCTGCATAGTGCTTTGTTACATGTCTAGCAGCTTAGTGTACTTACCCAGTGTGATGTTATGTCCAGATACTTGCAAGATGCACTGCTGTCAGGCCACCATAACAGTCATGTATTTCAAACAAAGCAGTGGGATGCTGTACAGATGTATGTCACTAACTAGTGGGTAGTATGTGGCCATGTCACCTCTGTACTAGCGGTTGTTATGTGTCAGGACAGACAGGGGTGTGTGAATGCACAATCTATGGGGGCAAATGTATACCAGTATTTACGTGATATACCCATCTACATGGCTGTTAACATCCACATTGTCAGGCTTGGTCCACATGTCTTGCACTAAGGGGTTCTGTGTATACCTCTGGACTGACCAGAGTGTGTCAGACTGTCCACATTTATTGGCCATATCTCTGCTAGCAGTGGTACTGTACTATGACAACCTTAGGATGTCTGTCATTAGCCAATGGCACACATGTTTAAAGCAGATGTGACCTACCACACACATGTCTGTGAAGACATCCGCTATTACAGTAGCAACAATCTACATATATACCTGCAATACATACCTGACATCCCTGTGCACTAAGAGGTTGGGACTATTTGAGCTGAGGTAAGACTCCACTCCATGTTCTGGACATATGGTGAACATATATGTCTATATAATTATCCATATATCTGTATAGATATATACACATATACATATCGACATACATAGATGGATATGTATAAGTACATATATATATACATATAAACACGCAGATATATACATATACACAGCAATATATGTCTACACATATACAGAGATACATATGCACATATACTTATGGATATCTATATATATATTGACAGTAATAGGTGTATCAGAATAGATATGTATACACATATAGTTATAGATATCTACATATATATCTACATATATATAGGCATATCTGTACACATATAATGGTCATACATATATAGCTATATATATGTATATATATATATATATATATATATATATATATATATATATATATATATATATATATATATATATATATATATATATATATATATATATATATATATATATATATATATATATATATATATATATATGGGTCCTCTACAAAATCCAGAAAACTCAGAATCCTGATGCCTAAAATACCGTGACGAAAAGCCCGAAACCCCACATTACCGAAAGACCAGAAGCGCGAAATTCAAAATCACGATGTTAAGGGATTTTGAGTTAGTGCTTCTGGTGTTGCGGTTCAGGTAAGTATGTGTGTGTAAGTGTGTTTGTGAGGGGCTTTAGTGTGTGTAAGTGTGTGTTGTGACTGTGGTGTGTGTGTGTGTGTGTGTGTGTGTGTGTGTGTGTGTGTGTGTGTGTGTGTTTGCGTGTGTGAGGGACTGCAATGTGTGGGTGTGAGTGTGCCTTGCGTATATGTTTGTGCGATCTTGGAGTTAGAATAATGAAGTAGGGGGGTGTGGGGGGCAGAGCACCCCACATGGGGGATGCAGGGGGGCGAAGCCCCCATGCTTATCTTTAGTGTAGGGTGATTTGTTTGGTTATGGGGTTTAGGGTGTGTGTATGTTTGTGTGTGTGCTGTATGTATGTATTAGTTTTGCGATATTGAACTTCGCGCTTTCAACTTTTTGGTAATGCGGGTTTTCAGGCTTTTTGTCTCAGTATTTTGGGTGTCAGGATTCTGTGCGTTCAGGATTTCGTAGGGGACCCACATATATATATATATATATATATATATATATAGATAGATATATATATATATATATATATATATATATATATATATATATATATATATATATATATATATATATATATATATATATATATATATATATATATATATATATATATATATATATATATATATATATATATATATATATATATATATATATATATATATATATATATATATATATATATATATATATGTGTGTGTGTGTGTGTGTGTGTGTGTGTGTATATACGAAGAGATGTACACATGGCCATATATATTATATATGTTGTAATATACAGATGTGTATACAGACATATGTATGAATATACATGTGTATGTACATGTAGACATATATCCACCTATTATAAGTATATATCTGTATTCCTGTCATGTCTAAACCTCATGGTTGTGTATACCCTCCCAGATGTATCTCACCATATGTATCTGCTATGTGTACATTATAAAACAACATATGTGATACAACAGTCATATTAATAACAAGTACATGATTGTGGAAGTAAAGGTAATTGTTCAATACTAATCAATATGAGTACTGACAGATATATTGGAAAAACAACCACTGTCTTCACAGTGGTCATGGTGTAGTGGTTAAGTGTTGTAACTATAGTGTACAGAGTCCTGGATTCAAGACCTACAAGATCTGTTCATTTTGTTGTTGGGCAGAACAAGGGCTGTCGGATACAGAGTGGTTAAGGCAGTTTTGAGCAGCTTTAAGTACATTTGCATTGGTCTGCATGAAGCTAAGCGGTGCTAAGCTATGGGTAAATGTACTGGTGCTTACATAGTATAGGCTTCACTTACCAGTGTGCAAATCAGCTTAGCTGTTATATTGCAGCAATGCTGACACCTGCTAAGCATGGCATAGCCCTGCTAACCAGTCCACACCATCCAGTCTGATAACATAGCAGGATAATAACATCTGTAATAAGTGTATGTAATGACATGTACAATACATGCGCCTATGTGCTGTCATTACAGTAGCAAGGGATGTGAGTGGCATGTCTGGGACACAGACGTATATGAGGCCTGTACAGCACTGTTATCCATGTGAATGTGTTACATACAGGAGTAGTAGCCTTGGGTACGTGCTGTCACACTGGCATGTAGTGTATCATGGTGGTACTACTGTTGACAGTGCTTATGCAAGCAAGAGTAGAGTGCTAAATGTAGTACTGACAACAGGCACACCTGCAGGCATAGCTGGACTCTAAGGCCTCCCTGTTGTATCCCTAGTGTGTGAGCTGTGTCACAGTATATAACCCCTACTGAATAATGATCAGACATGTGGAATGTAACTGTAGACTACCATCTGTACAGCACATGTTAGTGAGGGCTTCTGACATGTAGTTATGGCATACATATTGTTGTCAAACGTCTATCTGTCAACACATTCATCCTACTGCATAGCTACTTGTCAGGCTGATGACTGTCAGTCCCTGTACAGATGTGCAGTTGGCAAGTATCCAGCTGAGATATGTGCAGGCAACCTAAGCTTGATTGACATTGACATGTCTGCCCAGCTGTGTAAGAGCTGACACATATAGGAGATAACACCCTGTGTGCACCACATACCATGGGTACCTCCACCACACTACCACAGTCAACAGAACATGCTTGGGTACAGGTCTCCATCACAGACATTAACCATGTGTTGTAATGCATGTTGCATACATGTCAACTTGATCACCTCAGTGGCCATGTGCAGGAGGCACCTGGAGCATTGGCTGATGCATGTCACTCTCACCCTGAGGGTCACCACAGTAGTGTATGTCGATACATTGCCTGCTGCTTCATGGCAAGTGACAGGATACCACTGTACACACTTCCCCTACACAACCCATCTCTCCTTGGACAATAGCTAGGTACACAGCTATGACCACCTGCAGCGATGCACCCCAGTACTGACACATGTGTACATGTGCATTACTGAGTATAGCAGTGTCTGTGTGTTAGCACACCTGTACTTGGGAATTCCATGAGGGCCTTCACAACCACCACAACACCCATTGCCATAGTCAATTGTGGCTGCTGCTGTATGGGACATTACATGTACCCTGTTAAGCTCCTCTCCATACCAGCTACATGAGCCTTACCATACCAGCACAACAGTGCTGTACAAATGGGTTGATAGGCATGGGATACCCAATGAGTTCTGACAAGTGTGTGTATGTGTGCATGTCTGTATATCTGTAGGGTAGAGCATTCTGAGGCCACATACTCCTATTACAATGCCAATTACCATACAGTAGTACAGATAGTGTTGTCACTACCCATAGGTGAGGCATGACAATTCAACATCTTACTATGCCTGTGGCACATGCATTAGATGCATATCCCTGTAGTACCACTGTTGGGATATACAATGGGTTGTATCGCAGTCATGGGCAATGTGTGATGGTGGGCATGTTAGAGTGTCATCATGGGTTTCAGGGAGTACAATATCCACTGGGGGATGTGGGTGCTGTGTACACTGTCATTACACCAAGGTGCACCCGGTATATGTCCCATGTACCACGTTATGGTTACCACTGTCACCATCAACCATACAGGTAACTGATACCACAATCCAGACCAGTTATGCATGTGCTGTGTGCAACCTACCTGTAACACATTGGACACATGGTCAAGTTAGTTAGCAGTGATAGGCCCAGGTCTCTTGAATGTGTCTCTGCCTGTAATGTGTCTGTTAATGTGTATATGAAGGTATGTCATACTATGTATTGTCCATATACACCCGTTACATCCCCCATTAGCATACTGTACATGTCTGGGGATGTTCTGCATGTGACATGTAACCTGGAACACACCCCACCCTAAACACTGTGTGGTGTGTACAATGAAAGCCACACACTTCAGTATCACTACATACCTAGGTAGGGGTCTAGTCCCAGTGTTGCCTAGTAAGAGTGTGCGTGTATGTGGATGAGTCTACATCAGGTTGCAGATTATACACATCCCAGTGGGTCATCTGTCCATGTGACACAGGCAAAAACTGTTATACAAACCTGTGACGTGTTCAACTGCACCCCAGATATGTCACAGCCATGGTGTGATCACAGTGCCATACCTCGTTGTGGAATATGACTGCAGACCATCCTTGTGCTGACACATGTACACCTACAACACAAATGGATAACAGTATGGAGACCACAATCAGCCAGTGTTACTAACAGCTATAATGCATCATTGCTGGATGGCTACACTACATGACATATATGCATTACACTTTACTCCTGACAACATGTTACACTGCAGTACTTTGGTACACTGTAGTACAGTGACCATGTGCATCACAACCATATTAGCCTGTCCCTGCATCGATAGTATGGATGACAGGGATGTGGCACAGGTATCATCATATGCACAGGGTGTGTTGTTTATTTGCCAGAGGCCGGGGGTGGGCCATACATTTGACACCATGTGTGTGGGTAAAGGGTGTAATAAGGTGAACTGGGAGTGATGTGGTGTGTTTAGGTATGGGGTTGCCTTAGGTGTATTTGTATAGTGTATGGGTATGCATGCACACAGTTCTGCCATGTGGCTGCCCTATACAGGTGTTTATAGACAGCTGCAGACCATACATGGCAGGGTATGCAGTTCACTGCCTCCAGCCATGGACACGTGGAATGTGCCTGCCAGGGCTTCCATGGGCACATCCACTTACAGGCCTCGATGTGCTACTCACACATGATGACAAATGTCCACTGGAACTGGCCAGGACCACGTGCACATGGCCTGCTGTGGTGTGGTGTGGACAGAGTCCCCCCACAGTTCCGGGGCTGGTACTGCCACTACAGGAGCCCCTTGTTGTCCTAGCACATCCACATCGACTGCCAGCTGTTGCGTTGCTGGCCTACATCCATGCAGCCATCGGCACACTCCCACCACATGTTCAAGCATGGGAAAACCATGGTCAATGAGGGCCATCATCTCACCAGACCATCTATCCATGAGCTCAGTACATGAACGGATGGCACCAGACAGTTCACGGAAGTTGTTACTTGCAGATGTGAGAGCAGCTCTCTGCAGCCTCAGGCCCTTTCTGGTGTATCGTTCCATATGTACCTGTGCCACCATGACAGCCTGAAACATATGCCTGCTGGTACCAGCTGTGTTGTGTCTGCCAGGTGTATGATGACCAGCAGCCCTACCACGAGCACCCTGGGACATCTGCCTATGTGGTGCCCTGCCAGACATCTGGCTATGCTTGTTGCAATCAGACACAGTAGGCATGGTTACCACACTTTCCTGTATACAGTCACAAAATGCCAGCTGTCCCTCTACTATGGCCACTGATGATGGGGTATGTATAGGCACTGAAACTGTGTGTGGGGTTGGGGTGGCTAAAAGGGGGATGTCAAATGATGGTGCTGACAACCCCATCTGTGCCTCAACTGTACTATCATCATCTTCGGTTTCTGTATGGACACCAACATCAGATTGCATGCAAGAGAGACCCTGACCCACCTCACCACCTGTGGGGGAAAATAATAAACGCACTTTAAGACCTGTACAGCATTGCATAACAGCACACACACACACACACACACACACACACACACACACACACACACACACACACACCACCTTAATACCTACCTGTCTGTGACTTTACAGACAGTCCCACGTATATTCCCATATGTTCCCCATCCTGCACCACACTTGGTAACATACACTCATTGATACCACTCATAAATGTATCAGTCCTCTAAATGCCTGGACAAGTGATTACAACACAAGACCAGTTACTCCATTACCTGCCTGACGTGAGTGGAGTGGTTTTACATGGCCTCACTGCTGTCATTCAATGTTCACCCTGTGTATGTCCAGACATCATGAGCATGGCCCCTATATGTGGGGACTACTATGTTCACTCCATAATATCACACACTGGATTGTCATGTGTATGTATTGTTCAGTACATACCAGATATGCTGCTCTGTCAGCCTATCATGTGACAACTGTAATACATGGATACACTCCCTGGTGTTGACTAGTAATTCCCCAATGCATCTGCAGTGCTGCATACGTGGGCTGTCAGTCACCTCTCTGCTGAATGTGATATTAAGGGTATACCTGGTGTCTACCTTACCTCTCAATGCCTGTTCCATGCTGCAGACCTTATTATGCTATCAGCTGTCTTGTGATTACATACATGACAAGTATTCCTGGTGTGTCATGTGGCAGTCCATGTCCATGTACTGCACGATCCCAAAGGGAGGTACTGCTGTATTAACAACCCCACAATCACACATGTGCATACATGGACATCCACACAAACACACACATGCACACATGCATCCTACATGCATCAACCACCCTCCACTTCACCAGATTGACCCTACAGACAAACTAACCACCCACCAGGACACACACACACATACAGCTGAAGTTGTACAATGATAGTGCACATAGTCCTCCTATTACCCATCTGCATAACATATGGTACACAATAGCATGCAATGCAGCTATAGTCGATCCATGCTAGCAACAGTATACATGTGTGTGAAGCATGTGCTGTGTTACTAGGTGATACCCCTTCCCCTGGATACCACTGCAGCCATCAACACAGTATTGCTGTGCACCTGTTCTGCACCCTGCCATGTACTGTGCACCACACCTCACAGATGTACAATTCATTGCTGAATGGGTAGTACTGTGTCAGTTATGTCAGCTTTAATGCTCACAGCCCCTGTGTTTTTCAGCAAAACATACCTGGGATGATATGTGGACAGATGTCATTTGTGAATGCCTGGTGTCTGATTTACAGCTCTCAACATCAGCGGACCATGTATGACCAATCCAATACTATTACACTGACAACTGTCAGAGCATACTGTGGCTATGGAGAGTGTACACACCATTATTGATATGACGCACCCTTCCTTGATCTGCAATGGGACCACATCACCGCATATATTAACAGTACATGAGCCCGATATGTGACATATGTCCTGCACTTTCACATGCAGTGTCTACGGAATGTGTTAGGTGTGCAGATGCTGACTACATTGTATACACTCTGTGTGGGCATATGTGTGCACACCCTTATCATGATGGTTTGTTGCACCTATTGTTATGTGCACTACAGCAGTCACTATTCCTGGCAGGGGTATACTAGCATGGGCCATCTGCATTTGCCAGTGTATGTACAGTCTGTCCTACACATGTCCCCATAATTTGCATGATTGCAAGGTCTACTCATTTGCACATCCCTTGGTGTTCACACATTGCCATCACTATTGCTGTGGGGATAGGGTTATGTCTGCCACAGTTCCTGAGCCTATGTGCAGATACAGCCATTCTTAGCATCCTTAGGATCCCTGCTGCAGTGCACTGGTGTGTCATGCTGACACCCTCCCACCTTCAGCCTTTTTGCAGATGCTTGACAAGTAAGGCCTACACATGTGTGTCAGTTTGCAGTGTCCCATACACTGAACACTACATGTTACAGCCTAGTCCCAGCTGATAATGTGGACCACAGTAATAAGTTGTGCCATAGTGTAACTCTGCAACAGTTGCCATTGTCCTACAGGTATATACAATGGTGTTGCACTGTATACGGGTGATGTTTCAAACATGTCCCTACTGTAGGCCATGTCTCTCACCATTATGTTACTCCCTGTGGACACATTCTGCAATGACAGGATGTTATTTATCTTGCAGGTGTCTGACATACTCTTTCAAAACCCCATCATGGTCACCACTGTGATGCTGTGCATTTAACAGCAACAATACATGCACATTTACAGCATGCATTCTGGGTTGGTGTATTAGATGTGTGCATGGAATATACCATAACCATTACATGCCCGGTGTATTGGCAAGCATCAGCATAAACCATACTCACCAGCTACAGGCTGCTGCTTTGGTGGTATACCGGAGCGACCTACATAAGAGGGTGAGAGATGCAAACTCAGTGACCACACCTGTAGCATTGCTACAAGGTGGGTGCAGCATTACAATACATCAACAGTGCATGTCCACAATACTACCACATATGCACATCTGTTTATCACTACTATGCAGCAGCAAACTAAATATATGACATGTCAGATATGCATGATCTACCTGTACAGATGCAGATGTATATGCAACAGTGGTCTACTGATGTGCCCTGTGGCCTTACCTGCACGGTCCTCAGCCTATGTGTGGGTAGCATCCACAATGGTGTCCGCCAGTTGTTGGCTATGCAGATGGGCAGGTGCTATGAGGCTGGCTAGGAGCTCCTCCAAACATGTCGCGGGGATAGATGACATGCCCCCCCCCCCATTTTGAGGTGATCCCCCCGGACTGCAGCAGCATGTCAACAGGCATTGCGAAGCAGGTCAAAACAATGATGCCAGACCTGCTCATAAATGCGGTTGTGCAGTCCAACATCATTGACCCTGTGGACTAGGCGGTCCGCTCCTGCTGATCATGGGTGGCCTGGCCAAACAAGACAGGGTAGTGCTGGATTAGGTGGTTTACCACAATGTTGTTCTCAGCTACTGAGTAAGCTGGAAGCCTTCCATGTGACATCTTGCTTGAAAGACATAAAGATGGGCACAGGTGTGAGCAAGTCATGCAGCAAGGTTACCACAGTTCTTAATACACATCACTGTCAACCCCCCACCATATCAGCGACAACAAACTGTACACACAACTCAATAGGTATGGCTAGAGCTTGCCTACCAGTGGGCCAGATATTGTATTGTACCACATTTTGTGCAATGTGTTTTTAGCCATGTTCCCTGTGTGGACACTATCATTGCTGGCCTGTTACAGACTATTCACCTGCATGCCATTGTCAGAGCCACTATGGTTCCATATATGCCTGTGGTATGCTTGCTATGTGGTTGCTGCACATCTGACATTCTGTGTTATTGCGGATATCTATGCATGCTGTTGGACATGCTCCAGGATTGTGTAGACTATTGCTATCCACATATGTTCTATAACAGTGACACAATAGCATGTTTATGTACTACTGGCCAGCAGAACCACCTCTCCAAACTCATCTGCCTATGTTACCAGGCTACATCACATGTGGTACCCACCCTGGGGCCTCCACATGTACTGGTCCAGCAATACCTTCAGGTGGAACCAACTCAGAAGATGTTGTCCCCCCCCACCCAGGGGCACACACACAGACATGATCCTGTCCCCCGAGGTCAGGTCCAGGGTCTGTTCCATAATGGGCTCCACAGACACATGTGGGATGTGCTACATCACCTTGAGGCACCCTGTAAACATTCACAGGGTCCACATGCTCCTTCTGCTCAGCCTCCAGGCCAGGCACCTTCAGGGTCATGGACTGCTGTTGTGAGTAGCAGTGGGTGGGAGGCTTGTTTCCATTGTGTCCATATTGGGGACCATGGGGCATCCACATCACAGATCACACACACCATCAAGAGTGTTTACTCACCACGTGTCACATACCACCCCTGTAGGCTGTCCTCTGTATCTACCAACCCTGACCACCTCAACAACTATTTCTGCCATACTTCCCCATATTCCCATTCCATACTTTGCAGACAAGGGCAATGTGGTCCCAACAAGGGGATTCACATGTGACATACCCATCCATGTTGCACACACGGACAGCTCTAGATATCTGTGTGTATTGCTATGTGTGCTGTTCCCTCACACATAGCATGCAGCACTGTGGTGGTAATATATGGGACATATTTACATACATATATGTTTGCATGTGTGCTTGTATATCTGTAGACATGTGCATATAGGTATATATCTATATATGTGTAGATATATATGATGTCTATATGTGTTTATATATATGTCTACACATGGGTATCTGTATATTTGTCGACATACATGTATATATATATATATATATATATATATATATATATATATATATATATATATATATGGGTCTAGGACACATGCTCGACTAGCATATGTCGAAAATCAAAACATCGAACCCATACACAAAGCCGCTTTTAACTAAAAGCGCCCGCTTATGTGTAGTTCAAAAAAAAAAAATCTAAGTTTCTGCAGGGGGGCTTTGCCCCCCTACTTTATTATTCTCACTCCAAGATCGCACTACATTGGGGAAAAGAGAATTTTCCCTTACCCGCACTGTAGTCTGATCTATGAAACAGGCACACATACAGGGAAGCATTTGTCGATGTTAAGCGCTTTCATGTATATGTGTTTGATGTTTTGTGATTCGGACATATGCTAGTCGAGCATGTGTCCGGATCCCATATCCATATATATATACATATATATATATATATATATATATATATATATATATATATATATGTGTATATATATATATATATATATATATATATATATATATATATATATATATATATATATATATATATATATATATATATATATATATATATATATGTGTGTGTGTGTGTGTATATATATATATATATATATATATATATATATATATATATATATATATGTACACGCATGCATACCTATATATGGGGTACATTCATACATCAGGTCCACAATCTCACAACACCTTCCTGCACAGCTGCACTGTTCTGCCTTGCTACAACACAGACAGGTGCCACATATGGACACAACCTGACATTAGGGGGGTATATGTAGGGCCAAATTGCAGGTAACCCTATTATACACCTATGGCATTCCTGCATGCTGCAATACAGGTTAACCTGAGTATCCTGCAAGAGGTGGGCTGTGGAACCCACGTGTCCATCATTATGGCATTACTTCCACCTCCAGTTGTTGGCCACAGTAATATACATACTTCCCACTGCACAACACACACTATGATGGCTTACATCTTATCAGTCGGTGCTGCTCTGCACAGTTGATGTGTATGGCCCACTACCCACAGGGATAGACTCTATTGTCCTTAGCAGTTGTTCAGCTGAATATCATTACAACCACAACAAATGATGGCACATATAAATCATTCCACATCATCTATCCCATTATTATGGACCAAGTACTGCAGTCAATTACATGCATATTTCACATACCTGTTGTGGGAATGATGTCTCTTCTGGATAGTTTGCTGGATTTTTTTTTTTTTTTGCCTTTTAATCACTCTTTCTCTCTCTCTATTGGTCTCCCTCCAGTAAATGGATTGAGCTGTTTGGAATAGATTGCAGCATGGCTTTTGTAGGTGATGTACATGATCAGGTAATGGCCTCTGCACCAGTCAGTGTCCTCCAATTGCTACCTGCATGCAGCATGCTGTGTAGTACTTCCGATTACCACTGTCATTGCAACCAACTACTATAAATCCCTACATCATGTGGGCATAGTCCCTTTACCTTTCCTGTATGGTGGACATCCTTCCTGTGTGTGGGCAGCAGTGTTACAGACAGCAGGTAGCAATACCTCTTACAAGAGAACCTGCACACTCAGGCCAGCTACATATTTGTAGGAGGTTCCAGAACTACAGACAGAGTGTGAATAGTGTTGTTGTATGCATTGTATGGCAGCGGTGTTACAGGGTTTGTGTGTACATACTAGTTTAATTTGGAATGCAGTCTGTCTGCATAGCTCTCAACTGTGAGCCTATCCACTTGATGGTCAGAGGTGTGCCTTTTATGTTTTGTCTGTCCACCACACAGGTCTTGTGTCAGATATATCACTGGCAATGTGTGTGTTGAGTGCTCTCAGTACATGGCTACATCCATGTCTGTTTCTAACTTCATATTCCTGACTAAGGGTATGTTGCAGACTATCCTGTAACACCAGCAACGTGCTTAGTGTATGACAACAGTATTTCACATATGGGCCTCTGTTCCAGCCTCTGTCCTCCACCTACATACCAGGCTTTGTACATATGACATGCTGTCAGGGAATGTTAAGTAGTGGGCTGTGAGTATGTCATGCTGCCATTCCTGCCATCAGTCCACTGCTGTTGTGGCCCCCACACAAATTGTGGGGTTGGGTCCATATATGTGTGGGCTTCATCTACACAATACGTGTGCCCTTAAGCAATCCAGAGGTCAGTGTATGTAACAGTGGTATATGGCCCTGTATTATTCAGTCTATGGGGGGATGCACCATAACTAACCTAGGCTGTTACAACATGTGGGGGTATCAGGGGTAAGCTGCCTTAAGGTATCTGGATCTACATTACCATGCAATTCACCTTGGTTAAATGCAGGCCTACAGCTTCCTGCCATACAGGTGGTTCTGTTTGTCAGTGTGATTGTGATGGTGTCAGTTATGCCTTGTTATGTAACAGATACATCCCATTGTGTCAGCTGAGGTCTTTACCCCCTAGGGATTATGTACAGAGTGTAGTTAGAGGCTGCTGGACTATACATCTGCATTACTTACTGTTGATTAATTGTTATCCTGTGGCCCAGTCTGTCTTTACTATTGTACTCCTTGAAGGCCTCGGCCTGGACAGCAACATATGTAAGCCTTTCCAGACTACTGTATTAATATAACTGTTTCACAGTTGCATTACTCTGTTTATATGTATGTCAGAATCTAAACAGCTATATGACATGACATATACAACTGTAATAGTACACAAATAAAGCTTTCCCATGTATGCAAATCTGTGTGTGGTGTTATATCCTTTGACCTCTCTGTGGGTATATGTTGCAGGCAACAATTGTCATTTGTATGGGTGGCTCATACAGTGTCCAGTTGGTAAGATGGCAACTATATGCATAGTGGCTGTTCCTTATTGTGTGCACCTTCTACATATGTATCTTCCTATACATTTCCCTGTGTGTGTATGTGTAGTTACATATATATATATATATATATATATATATATATATATATATATATATATATATATATCTATATATAT
>NC_056731.1:363483862-363586362 GCF_019279795.1 Protopterus annectens | reverse complement strand
AGTTTTCATCCTTCTAAGTTGGGAACTGCTGATTGAGAGCTCAGTGTCTGTTATTCCTAAAGTGTATTAGTTCTGGTTTATGCACTTGGGCTTCAGGCCAGTTATTTTACATTAAGAAGGTTCGTAGTCTGCACTCTTGTGGGAGGAGAGGCTGGACTCTGCCCTTCTGAGCTGGGAATTTCTGGTTAAAGGTTTATAGTGCCTGCATATTTGAGCTGTTTCTTACTGAAATTGGTACACCTTGTTTGCTGTAGCATAGACTAGATCCAGGCGTGCTGAATCTAGCTTTGTTTGTATGCTTGTTGTTTGTTTGCTTGTTATTTCTCTGGAACGCTAATTCCACCTAAAATGCGGCTTCTCAGCACTTCTGTGGATCCCTAGTGATATCTGCATTGCTTACTGTACTTATTTCCTTGTTTCACTTGAAAGAAAGTTACTGTTTGTTGTTTTTGCATTTAAGTTACCTGTAACACATTGCACTTAAGTTACCTGGCACTTGCTCACTAAAGCAATTATATAAGTCAGCACTAAAAATTAAAAGCACTACACCCTCACTCCCCATTGGCCCTTGTTTTCAATTATAAAGGAAATCCCAATATTATTCTAGCATGTCCAAAGGTCAGTTGTCAATCTCCTCCGTCCAGCTGGTGAATCTGGGAATCTTGAGGCAATGTTACAACTGCCTCATGTACACAGACAACACTCTCCTCCTCCAAACAAATTCCAACACATGTGAGAGATGCAACCATATAGCCAAACTGGAGGCTAAGCTCTCTCAACTCAGTACTGGCATAACCAGTCAGGAGGAGAAGGAAACCACACTCACTACAATTCCAGTCTCACATAGACCTACCACGACAGCAAACCAAACACATAATCACACAAAAACATACTCGGAGGCTCTAAATAAAGATCTTCCTAAGCAGCAGAGACCTCCAAAGCAGACACCCAAGCAACCGCTACACCAAAACAAAACACGTGCAACACATATCTCACAAAGCCAGTGTGCTGAACAGTCACAGCCCTTAAGGCTAAACAACACACCTGATACACTTGTAATAGGTGACTCTATCGTCAGGCACACTGACGTCCTGCTCACCAGGCTGAACAAGGAGAAGGTTATGGTGAGCAGCCTGTCAGGCGCTAGGATCCGCCACATAACACAAGCACTCAGGTCACTCCAAGGCAAGTACAAATATGACTGAGTCATTGTCCATGCTGGTGTGAATGACCTGAGACGTACCTCCCTGGACTACATGAAAAGAGACATAGAGGAGCTCTCTGCACATGTAGCCCAGGCTGGTATGACCCCGACCTTGAGTAGCATCTTACCCTCACCAAGAATGATGCCACAATATGAAGACAAGATGATCAATTTCAACAATTGGCTTAAGTACTGGTGTCATTCAAAGGGGATCCAATGCCTGTCAGCCTGGGATGATATGCTCGACAAGCCACGATGCTTCACTAGGGACGGCTTGCACCTGTCACCCCTGGGCTTTCGGATATTGGCAAAGGCTCTTGCTACCCCCATAGTGCCTTTTTTAGGCAAGGCTCAAAAGACAAACCCACCTCCATAGGTATCACAAGGGATAAGAAACTAAGAGTAATGCTACTCAACGCCAGAAGTCTAAACCTCAAGATGCACGCACTTGAAACTCTCCTTAGCATGGAGAACATCAATGTCTGTGCAGTAACAGAAACCTGGTTCAGGGCTCCCGAGAGCACCCCAGCACTACCAGGTTATACCTCATACCATGCTTTTTGGCCCCAAGACTTGGACCGAACCACAAAAGGAGGGGGAGTATCGATATTCATCAAAGATACCCACACCTCCAGGTTGGTGGCAAAGCATGAAGCATCAGAGATTATCCATGTGCAACTAACAGTGGGTAAAACTGCCTTCCAGTTTATAGCCTGCTACAGACCACCCTCCCAAACCCAGGAACCCCACTCAGCCTTCCTGAGAACACTGGAAAATATGAAGGTCTCTCCAAACACCATTATATTGGGCGACTTCAACTACCCAAACATAGACTGGGAGCATTACTCTAGCTCCAACACCCTAGCCCAAAGGTTCCTAGAATTCATAAACTCAAATGCTATGGAACAACTTGTTACCACTCCCACAAGAGGGGAAAACATACTGGACCTGATCATCACCAACATGGGGACTCTATGCTCCAGACGAGAAGTGTATCCCTCACTGGTAAGATCAGATCATAAACTGATCTCACTGGATATTCACATCCTGACCCCACCCCCTGCCCAGAAAACCACAGTGAAAAACTTCTAAAGCAAATTTCACACTCCTCAAAACCGAGGTGGAATCCTTCAAAGCCCCCGGGCCTGTGGAAAATACGGCCCAGACCGCAGAATCCTTTATAAATGCATTCTATGAACACCTTCAGGAATGCATGGATCATGCAATCCCAAATAAAACCAAGACCCAATCCTCCAAAGGCAGACGTCCTGTCTGGTGGACCCCAGCCATAAACAAACTATACAATAGAAGGAGGAAGCTACTACATGATAGATCAAAATCCCAAAAAGGGAAGGCATCTCTGATCAGTATTAGCAAAACACTGAGGGCACTCATAAAATCATCTAAGGCCAGCTTTGAGAGAAAAATTGCACAGGACATTAAGGATAATCACAAGGCTTTCTTTAGTTATGTTAGGAACCTGGGTGGGAATTCCCAGTTATGCTCAGAATTAGTCCAAAATGACAAAAAATACACTGAACCCACAGACATTGCCAACATCCTAGCTGACAGGTTCAGTGCAACCACCCCCCCTCCCCACCAAAAGAGCAAATATCTATCCCAGCAGAGTGCTGCCCCCCCCTGACATCTCAGATGCTCAGGTAAGAGCCGCCCTCTCCAAAGCAAAAAACACAGCATCAATGGGACCAGACGGTGTCCCGGGCTGCGTTCTACATGAACTCCAAGAAGAGCTAAACCCAAACATAAAACTACTGTTCAATCTCAGCCTTACTACAGGATATGTACCCAAAGAGTGGCGTACAGCAACAGTGGTCCCTCTCCACAAAGGTGGTGCCTCAACGGACCCTGGAAACTATCGCCTCATAAGCCTGACTAGATTGGTCTGCAAAGCTATGGAAAGGATCATCATGAACCTCATAAATAAAGATATTGGGGACCTACAGACATTGGATCCTACCCAGTTCGGCTTTGTTAAGGGCAGATCCTGCCTCTTAAACCTGGTCGACTTCTTTGAAACAGTCCTCAAAGCCATTGACAAAGGGAAGGTGGTCCACACAGCCTACCTGGACCTCGCAAAAGCCTTCAATACAATACCCCGCTTGGGCATTATAGATAAGCTCACCAGCTTAAATATAAACCCCTATGTCACTAGATGGGTTGCAAACTGGCTCAAGGACAGAACCCACATGGTTAGAATTGCTGGAGCCATGTCAGACTCCAAACCAGTTACAAGTGCCATCCCACATGGCTCAGTCCTGGGACCTCTCTTGTTCGGTATATATTTCTCGGAGGTACAGGCCAACACAGAAGGACTGTGGCTGACCAAGTTCGCAGATGACTGCAAACTGGGAGCCATAATCGACTCTCCAGCTGACACAAGCATCCTCCAAAAGGGCCTCATAGAAACAAACAAGTGGTGCCAGAGCCATGGCCTCAAGCTAAATGCCAAAAATTGTATAGTCATCCCCTTTGGCAAAAACAAAGTACCAACAGATTACCACATAGGTGGTAATCCATTAAGTACAGAAGAAGTAATTAGGGACCTGGGGTCCCAAGTTGACAGCAATCTCTCATTTGACAACCCCCGTGGCCAAAGTGGTTAGAAAAACATTTTATATAGCCCACCTAATCATGAAGGGATTTACATCTAGATTAGGGGGGGGTCATCGTGCCTCTTTACTTATCCCTCATCAGGCCCATAATCAAGTACAATGCCCCTTTTGGGATGTACCTTACCAAACACCTGCAGCAACTGGAAAGACCCCAAAAGTACCTCACCAAGGGGATCAAAGGGCTCAAACAGATGCCATATGCTGCCTGGTTAAAGAAACTCCAGCTCTACTCAGTGGCATACCGCCTGCTCAGAGGCAACCTGTGCCTGATGTATAAAGCCATGTCCAACCCGGAATTAAGGGACATGCTGCACCTCAAAAAATCCAAATCCCATCGAGCTACATGCTCGAGAGACTTGAACCTCCACACTGAAATAAATAGGACATGCTGGAGGGACAGATTCATAACCCAGAAGCTCCCTTCACTCTGGAATAAAATCCCAGTCCAGGTTAGGCAGAGTCCCTCATTGACTCTCTTCAAGAGGAATCTTGATGAGTGGATGGGAGATCGTAGGTTTACCCCGGGTATCACTTCTGTGTCACTGTTAGACAGAGGCACAGTATACTAACCTCGAAAAAGGGCACAGCAAAATTAATTTAAAATGGGTGGCAAAAGCCAAACATACTCTGGCTAGGCTTATAAATGCCCTAGGGCAGATAGCCCAGTATGAACCTATGAACCTATGAAAAGTGCTTACTCCAGCTTACCCCTCCGCTAATCTCTTTAAAAGAAAAGAAAAAAAAGGTTGATAAGAAAGTGGTGAAAAATGAGCACAAAGTGGGAAAGACAGTAGGGAAAATAGCTAGGGATGTGCAGGAGGGGGTCCATAGCTGCCCATTTCTTCTACAGCAACAGCTGTCCATATACACTGAATTTGGAGTTAGATTTGGACACTCAAATCCCTGAGAGAGGGGTGAGGACAACAATAATATGTTGTGATGCCAATTAGACCAGATTACATTTGTCCAGTGGATATGTGTGAAATGGACAGCTACGTATGGGGCGATATTTATTTTTAGGAACAGATTGCCCTTTTTTTCAGGTGAGAGTGGGATTTTGGGGAGGGACAGTAGGTATATTTGACGAGGTAGGTTGGGTAGGTTAACAGACAAGACAAACAAGACGCATACAGGGGCAGTATATGACACATGTGTGGGGTAAACACCTTGATAGGGAGAGGTGTTGGGAAATCAGAAGCCCATGAGCCCCCTAGTGGAAACAGTGGGACTGAGGTCCCCACCCATGGGCAGTCACCACTGCACCTTCACAGCCTCGAAGGTGGCTGGAACCCACATTCCCATACGTGCTATGGTATTTATGGTTTATCAACATATGTGGGTTAGTCAGCACATTCCAGGATTAGGTATAACAGCATGTATAGATATTCCCATTAACCCAGACACCAGATATGGAACAGTTGCATAGCAAACAGAACACATGCATATATGGGACCACAGTGGTGATAACACTAGCATGCAGGTACATTGATGGCACCATGCCACCAATGTTGGAGTATTTCAACATAGCACATGCATAGAAACAAATTTAAATAATTATCAAACAATAGGACATATGTCCCAACATTACAGTGAAGTCATCACGTACCGCTTGACGTGGGTATTTAGTGTATTGTTGGAGATATGGTGGTGGGGGGGATGTCAATTAACAATTAGTATATTCCTGTAGTTCGCATTACTTTCCTAGTCAGTGCTGTTATCTGTACCTTACAAGCATTACTACACTACCCTATTGCCTTAGTTTGGGCAGTGATATGACTGTCGACAACTATATACATGGATTGGTTTTACCTACAGTATACACCTCTTACCTGGTATACCTGTGGAGGAATTGTTTGTTAACACTAACTTTTTCTACACATACCCCCACATTCCAGGTTGATGTTATGCACATACCTGTCCATCTCTTTTTGCACAGACTCTGGCCATGTCTTGACCACATTCAGGTGAGCCAGGACATATATAGACTATTGCCCTCTTCAACCTTTAGTGACTTACAACACTCTTATACAGGATTTCCTAGACAGTTATATTATGTAGCACAGTGTGGGTGACAGTGATCAGTGATACCTTATTATTTAGAGCAACTGCAACATTCACAATGCCATACAATACCAGAGTAAACAGTACCAGTACAGGGTATCAAGCTTTTATTTCTAGGCACAGTGTTTGTATCTGACTGACCTGTGGGAGCAATGTTTGTTAGCACTATCTGTATGTTGCCACACAAAGTACCAGATTTCGCATTAGTATTATGCACTTACATCTCACTCTGTTACTGTACACACTCTAGTCACAGCTTGACAACATGGGGTGTAGATGGGACATACTTGGCTTATTACTCTCATAACAGTTTGGGGAGTTGTTAAAGTGACAGGTTTTTTCTTATAGATGTGTGACAATCAATTGTATTTATTGTTTGCAGCCGATATATCTGGGATCATCCCATTGATTTCCCAGGGGGACACAGTGACAAGCAGCAGATATAGGCCAATTTACTGGATATTCTGGACATATCTATACAGTTGTGGAGTATGATTCTGTATGCAGACTACTACCACTCCCAGGATTTGAACCATGGCTGTGTGTGCTAAAAATACAACAGCTCACATCTCAGTTGTGTGTGCTATTTGGATTTTGTTGTCTTTCTTTTCACTCCCAGTTGCACTAGCTGAACTCTGGGGATTACACCAGTCATATACAGACATTCCTACACATTTTTAATTTATGTTGCACAGTATGGGTAACAGTGCTTAATACAGCAGTACTATTAAGTGATTGCAAATCTACATTACCATATGATACCAGAGTAAACTCATGCCGTACAGCAGTTAGATCTTCATTGTCAGGTTATTATGCTTTTATTTACATACAACCTATATGAGACTATTCCTGCAATATTCTCTGGTGTATGCAGTACTTGTAACAAAACCAAGCTCCGTTCAGACAAACAGGAAAAAGTCTTTAATTAACAAAGCATAAAATCCAACCACATTGAGCGCTTTCGTCTGCACAAGGCAGACTTCTTCAGAAGTATGCAGTACTCGCCTTAAACAATGCAGATTTTATACAGGCAATTGACTTACTAAAATAGTTAGATTTATTTCCTATGACAGTACATGCAAGAGTATTACTAACCTGCCTCACGTCGCAACCTCTCCAAGCGACAGCCATGGGCCTCCTGGTTCACAGCCCACTCACTTGCCGATGTGAAGGACATAAGAGGAATATTTATCCATACCTATCCATAATATACATGACCTGGCAATTATTAAACAAGTAGTGGACTGATACTTACACACGGCTGGGACATCCCCTGTCCTCCTAGCCTCTTGGATCCACTGATCCAAGAGATCCCCCTTTTGCCGCTTCAGGTCAGTATAGTAATGCCTGACCTGCTCACCAGTTCGGGGGTATGCCAGTGGCACTGGTAAGGTCACGGGCGAGACAGTCCTAGGCTTCCGCTTTATATTGGGAACCCTGGTACTGGCCCTGCAGCAGTCTCTGCTCATGGTCTTTGACAAGGAGTCCTGCCATGACTCTGGACTCCTGGATGCCCCAGCACTGTGCCTGAAAGCGCACTCTCTCTCCCATTCCAGACATGGTGCCTGCAAGGGGAAGCTACAACCAGTTATGAGATGTATTCCTGCCTGTTGGGTTTAAATAGGGCCACTTTCCCACACTTTGCTGTGATTGGACAGTTTTCAAAAGGCTAAGCTATGGGCAAACCTGCTTACCTAAGGTTGGCATTGTTTAAAAGGGTATACCACCGGACAAATTGAGTTAGCTGTCCTACATATTGCTTACACCTATTAAGCTGGCCTGTGCAATGCTTAGCATTGCTTAATATTTATTTTGCATTATATTTTCTCTTTAGCATTGATTTTTTATTCATTACATGTTATATATATGTCTGGTGTCCATGATTCATGTGTACGTACACTGTATGGGGTCCTTGTGTTTAATAGGGGACTTCCACTCCATTCCAATTACACCTCACATCTGGGCTTACTTCAGTACTCCAGTTCACTTATTTATGTTATGTAGTAGGTTATAGAACATATGACTGTATACAGATTCCTTTTACATGTTCAGTTTGATTTTCCTATAGTGAGGATTTGTTTGGTGATACCTCAGTGTCATGTACTGCTGTGATGGCTTAGTGGTAAACTATAGTGTATTGGGTCCTGGGTTCAAGACCTGCAAAGGCTGTTTATTTTGTTGCTGTGCAGCAGAACAGCAGCTGTTGGATACAGAGTGATTAAGGCACTTTTAAGCACTTGTAAGCTGGTTAGCATGGGTTTTCATGAGGGTAAACAAGGCTAACTTCCGGTTAATTATGCTTACAGAGAGTTAGTTTCAATATTGCTTAACCTGTGTGCGCATTGCTTACCCCTGTGCAAACAGGCTTAAATCCGTTTACTAGTGCTTATATATGCTTACTCCCACTTACTACTGCTTAATAGTGCTTACACTTGCTTACTAGTGCTTACTCCCACTTACCACTGCAGTAATTTAGACAGTAATGTCTAATGGTTCTTGGGAAGGCGGGGGATTTGGATGCTGTATAAAGTTATCATTCATTATGCATTTTACCTTCCATTTGTACCCCTGATTCCTGTGTACATATACTGTATGGGGCACATGTATTATCTGTGGACGTTGCAACGTGATGACACTGACACCTCACATCTACATTTAATGTAGTACTCCAGTTCACAAATATTTGTTATTTAGTAGGTTATGTAACTAAAAATATTGGTCCTAAAGTGATTTGACATGGAAAATGGACTATACTACAGTGGGACTCAAACCGGGAACGACTGCTCGTAAGGCGAATGCTCTGCCCACTACACTATTGCTATACTGCTTCATTTGCATATATCTTGCTTTTTACCCTCTGCATTAACCGTAACTAAGCAATGGGCAAACCCGCGCACCTACAGTTAAATTTAAGCTGTTTCATAAAAAAAAATCTTTATATTTGTTGTTTTAACTATTGCTCTTGTACATGTGGGGGGATGATGCTGGGGGTATGCGTACACCTATGAGTGGTCTCGCTCATTCTTTTCTGACTTGTCTGTTGTTCTTCATTGCAGGGGCATGTATACTCTGAGAGCTCTGCTCTCAGACACGCCCCCTGCACTCTTACATGCTCCGTGTAAGATTAGGAGCTCAGGCAGCACTCCTTCATTAATATGTATGGTGCACTAATGTCCTGCTCCTAAACGGCCACGTCTGTGCAGGACTAAGCTAGTCCTGCACAGAAGGATAGTGAATCAGAGGGAATACCATTAGGAATCAGGTTTTTAGAGCGTCTAGGTTGAACGTTAGGGATGCAGATTTCCATCAACAATTGAACAGTATGAGGAATGATTTACTGGCCAGAGGCTATGGGGAGAGAGATTTTTAACCCAGACTAACCCTCTCCTCTTTTCTTTTTCTTATTTCTTTCTCACTTCTTCTCTATTCTTTTTCTTCCTCATATCTCTAATACCTTTCCCTTTTCAACTCAACGCATTTCTTATCAATTTTTATGTTAAATTTCATTGTAATTAATAATATGTTTATGTCACAATAATATTTGTTTTGTAATTTTGTAATTAATATTGGAGCTTTTCTCCCCGGGCCTCTACTGAAAATGGACATATATCCAGCTAGACTAGCCCGGTCAACAAATGTAAAATAAATGTAAAATAAATAAAAAAACAAATAAAAATTACAGAAGCAAATGCAAGACGTCTGTGACATACTAAAGCCATCTCTTATTATTCAGATAGATGGTCTAAGGAAAAAGAGACCAAGGTGGTCACAAAATGGATAGAGAATGAACCTAAATTTTTGTTCAGAAATCATTGCTGGAGCCTTCCTGTGTCCTGACAGAATGCTCTTCAAACTATCTGGAGATATACAGAGCTGAGTGTATTTTTCTGGCACTTCAGAGTTGTGTACTGGTAATTGTTGTTTGACTAATTTTATATAATTGCTGGCTGACTTTAGAGTTGTGCACTCTTATTTTTGCTTCACTGTATAGTTTTTCAGATCTCTGCTGAAGGTGTTTTTCCCCCCTCCCCCTATTTCTCTGTGTCTTAAGTTGGTATAACTGGTTTTATATCCTGTGTGTCATCTGACTATCTCAAGGATTACTTGCATAAAATTAGACCCTCTTAGTAAAAGTCTGCATATCATTGCTGGAGCCTTCCTGTGTCCTGACAGAGTGCTATTCAAACTATCTGGAGATATACAGACCTGGGTATATTTTTCTGGCACTTCAGAGTTATGTACTGATAATTGTTGTTTGACTAATTTTATATAATTGCTGGCTGACTTCAGAGTTGTGCACTGTTATTTTTGCTTCACTGTATAGTTTTTCAGATCTCTGCTGAAGGTGTTGGTTTTCCCATAACCACCGTCCCTATTCCTGTGTTGTTGTTTAAATTTGGGGGCTTTTGCAGTTGCCACTGTAGATTTGATCTGGGACACTCCCCCCAGTCCCATCTCTTTACCTCATTCTTCCTAATAGACTCCTTCTGCACTTGTTTTTAGTCATTTTTAATTTAATTGCATTTTGTAAACTTTTTGGCCTAACATTGCTACATACTCAAGTGTGCTAGCTTGCACTGCATTTGAATTGTTTTTACTGCTGTTTTAGCTACTTTTCCGTATATATATATATATATATATATATATATATATATATATATATATATATATATCTTCTTCTTCTTCTTTCAGCTTTTTAGGGGTCGCCAGAGTGGATCACCTGTCCGCTCATGATTGGCAGTAGAGTTTTACAGTGTCGAGTTGCCAGCCCGGCGCCCAACCTTCCACAGAAGGCACACACATGCACGCACTTACACCTATGGCAAACTTAGAGTGTCCAATCCACCTACAGCATGTCTTTGGGATGTGGGAGGAAACCGGAGTATATATATATAAAAAATAAAAAATAACTTTCCTGTAACTAGTGTAGTCCAGATTCAGATTTACTGTATCCAGGACTGTATGTAAGCTTCTGAGCACCCCCAAGCTTTCTGTTTTGGAGGGAAGCCTTCTAGCTTATCAGTGGGAGTGATAAGCACTAGGTAACCTATCTACCACATAAAGAGTGGTTCTGGACCAGAAATTGTAGTTATTGGCCGTTTGGGCAGTTTTTCTATCTCTCTCTCAACTTTCTGATTTAAAAGCTCGCATTTACACTTGTTTCCCCCCTTTCCTGTAACTAATTTAGTCCAAATACAGATTCTTAGTTTAAGCACTTGAATTTGCTTATTATTGATCAGCACTTGTTCAGAACTTGTAAGCACTAAATAACCTACTAATTACTACAGCGCTCAACCTTCCTCATTACCTAGAGGAAAACAGTGTTGGTACTTACTTTCCTCACTTGCTTAGAGAAAAACAGCTCTTGTACTCACTTTCCTCACTTATCTAGAGGAAAATAGTTTTTTTATTCAGGCATGTCCAAGGGTCAGCTCCAAGTGTTCTCTCCTGTCTATCTAATGAATCTGGGCATCTTGGGGCAATGTAAAAATTGCCTCATGTACACAGACAACCCTCTCCTCCTACCACCCAACACTACAACCTGTGAGAGATGCACTTATCTAGCCAAACTGGAGGCAAAGCTCTCACCAATCGAGACTGAACTTGACAGTCAAGAGGAGAAGTTAAACACTTGCACCACACCACACTCATCACATAGTCTCACTAAATCTACACCACAAAACTCCACACATAGAAACACAAAAACATTCACAGAGGCTCTCAATAATAATCTGCTCAAGCAATAGAGACCTCCAAAGCAGAAATGCAAGCAACCTCCACCCCCCCAACACAACCTAAATTACACATAGCCTGCAGACTCAGTGTGCCACTCAACCACAGCCAATAAGGCAAAACAACGTACCCAACACACTAGCCATAGGTGACTCTATAGTCAGGCACACTGATGTCCCACTCACCAGGCTAAACAAGGAGAAGGTTACTGTCAGCTGCCTGTCGGGTGCCAGAATCCGACACATAACCCACACATTCCGGTCACTCCACAACAAGTACAAATATGACTCTGTCATTGTCCATGTTGGTGTGAATGACCCGAAACGTACCTCCCTGGACTACATGAAAAGAGACATGGAAGAGCAGGTATGACCCTAGCGCTGAATAGCATTCTGCCATCACCCAGAATGATGCCATAGTACAAGGACAAAATGATTGACTTCAACAATTGGCTAAGCTTCTGGTGCCATTCTAAAGGGATCCAGTATCTGTCTGCCTGGGATGACATGGTCGACAGACCATGATGCTTTGCCAGAGATGGGCTGCACCTGTCACCCCTGGGATTCCGGATACTGGCTAAGTTTCTTGCCGCCCCTATAGTGCCTTTTTTAGGCAAGGTTCACACTGACAAATTCACCACCATAACAGGAACAGGCAAGCAAAAACTGAGGGTGATGCTACTCAATGCTAGAAGTCTAAATCTCAAAATACACTCACTCGAGGCACTCCTTAAAATGGAGAACATTGATATCTGTGCAGTGACTGAGACCTGGTTCAAGGCTCCAGAGAGCACCCCTGCACTACCAGGCTATAACTCATACCACACTTTTTGGCCATGTAACCTGGACCGGAACACCAAAGGTGGAGGTGTGTCCATATTCATTAAGGATATCCACACCTCCAGGCTAGTTGCTCAGCATAATGCAGCCGAGGTTATCCAAGTGCAACTAACTCTGGGCAAAACTGCAATCCAAATTATAGCTTGCTACAGATCACCCACCATGCCCCAGGCTTCCCACTCCTCTTTTCTTGATGTATTGGAAAATATTAGGGTTCAACCAAACACCCTAATAATGAGCAATTTCAACTACCCCACCATTAACTGGGAAAACTACTCATGTACCAACTCCTTCGCTCAACTTTCTCTGGAATTCATAAACTCCAATGCCCAGGATCAACTTATCCACACCCCCACCAGGGGCAACAATATCCTAGATCTAGTCATTACCAACATGAGTAACTGGTGTTCCACACGAAGTCACCACCTCATTGGTCCGATCCAACCATAAGCTAATTACCCTAGATATCCACATCCTGCCCCCACCCCCCATTAAGGAAACCATGGTAAAAAATTTCTCCAAAGCCAACTTCATGCTTCTTAAGACAGAAGTGGTGAACTTCATGACACCCATGCAGATGGACAATACAGTTACGACTACTGAATCCTACACAATTGCACTTTATAAGCACTTACATGAGTGCATGGATCGTGCTATCCCAAACAGAACCAAGAAGCTATCCTTCAAAAAATGGAAGCCAATCTGGTGGTCCTCTGCCATAAACAAACTGTACAGCAGAAGGAAGAAACTGTTGCAAAAGAGAGTAAAATCCCATGAGTGGAAGAGCTCCCTGGTCAGCCTCAGTAAGAAGCTATGATCCCTAATAAAATCTTCCAAAGCTAGTTACGAAAACAAAATCGCCACTGATTCTAAAGACAACCACAAAGCATTCTATAGCTATGTCAAGAATCTCAATGGCAACACTCAGATCTGCTCTGAGTTACAGCACAATGGCACTAAATATACAGAACCAACTGATATTGCCAACATCCTGGCAGATAGGTTCAGTGCTAACTTTACCCCCCTTTCACCCCCTAAAGAACCCATCTCTATACCAGATGAATGCAAAGTTCCTGTAATCATGGCTGCACAGGTAAAAACCACACTGTCCAAAGCCAAGAACACAGCATCCATGGGACCAGACAACATCCCAGGCTGCGTTCTACATGAACTACAGAACGAACTGGCACCCCACTTAAGTACCATGTTCAATCATAGCTTCACCTCAGGCTTTGTGCCTGCTGAATTGTGCACAGTGATGGTTATCCCACTCCACAAGGAGGGAGCCACCATGGACCCCAGGAACTACCACCCCATTAGCCTGACGAGTCTGGTCTGCAAGGCCAGGGAACGTATCATCATGGAACATATAAACAAAGACATTGGTAATCTCCAAACTCTGGACCCCACCCAGTTCGGGTTTGCAAAAGGCAGATCTTGTCTCCTAAACCTGATAGACTTCTTTGAAGCAGTCACCAAAGCCATAGACAAAGGTAAGGTGGTTCACGCAGCCTATTTAGATCTTGCCAAGGCTTTCAACACCATCCACCACTCTGGAATTATAGATTAACTCACTAAACTAGGTATAAATCCCAATGTCACAAGATGGGTTGCCATCTGGCTCACTGACAGAACCCACACTGTGAAAGTAGCAGACTCCAAATCCGACTTCAGACCAGTGACAAGTGGAGTACACAGGGTTCAGTCCTGGGTCCTCTCCTGTTTGGTATTTACTTCTCTGAAGTACAGGCTAACACAGAAGGTCTTTGGCTAATGAAGTTCGCAGATGACTGCAAACTAGGATCCATAATCAAAACTCCTAATGATGTGGACATCCTACAAAAGGGCCTCACTGAGACAGATGCCTGGTGTCAATGCCAAAAAGTACATTGTCATTCCCTTTGGTAAAATCTCTGTACCCATGAACTACAACATAGGCGGCAGTATACTATTAAAGTGTGATAAGAGACCTTGGGACACAGATGGACAGTAGTCTCCTTTGATAATCACATCGTCACAGTAGTCAGGAAATCCTTCTACGTGACACACCTCATCACAAAAGGTTTCTCATCCAGAAAAAAAGAGGTCATTGTTCCCCTCTACTCATCACTCATCAGACCCATTATAGGGTACAATGCCCCTTTTGGTATGTACCTCACAAGACATCTACAACAACTGGAAAGGCCACAGGAAAACCTCACAAAGAGGATTACCAGCCCCAAAAAGATGCCCTACGCAGACCGTCTCAAAAAACTCCAGCTTTACTCCGTCGCATATCACCTACTCAGAGGTGATCTCTGCCTAACATACAATGCTATGTCAAACCCAGAGCTGTTGGACATGCTCCACTTAAAGAAATCCCAATCCCTCCAAGCTACATGCTCTAGGGACCTAAACCTTGTCACCACAATAAACAGAACATGCCGGAGGGATAGATTCCTGTCCCAGAGACTTCCCATACTCTGGAATAAATTACCTATCTATATCAAACAAAGCTCCTCATTAGCACTCTTCAAGAAAAATCTTGATGATTGGATGGGAAATAGGAAATTCACCCTGGGGATCACCTCTGTGGCTCTGCTCGACAGTGGCACAGGAAAATAATTTTCTTGGGTGGCAAAAGCCAGGGTACCTTTTTGGCTGGGCTAGTATAGGCCCCAGGGCTGATAGCCTAGTACCTACCTATGAATCTATGAAAAGTCTTTGAAGAGATGCTTATGTGCACCCAGAGAAGAGAAAACACCTATGGGTGGTATGGGGAATAGGCCTTTTGGCAAATGTTCATACTGTGGGTATATAGATATAAGCAATGAATTTTTGCATCCAGACCAGCTATATAAGTTTAAAGTACAAGTTACATGTGATACACAGCATATAGTGTATCTCGCTCACTGTGTAGTATGCAAGAAATTTTATATTGGGAAGACAGACCATACACTCAAGGGGAGGGTTAGAGAACACATTTATCACATAGGCAAACAAAGCAGAAGTAATGCTTTGGCCAAGCATGTTGTGAATAATAACAACCAACATAAATTTAAATTTATGGCCATTGCTAGGAGTTTTGTGAGCAAAAGGGAGGAAACATGTAATAAAATAGAGGAACTGAAAGATATATGGATAGTCTTATTCAGAGCTGACATGGGACATGGTCTCAATGAACAAATACCACTAATACCAAAGTTAAAGGCCAGACCTCTTCGTAGGTAAAGTAGTTGTTTTTAAGAATATGTATTTTAACAATGTTTTTATAGTGCACAAAGTATATAAGAAATATTTTATGATTTTATTTTTATGATCCTCTTTGAATATTTAGTTATCTTGTGGTTACCATATAGCTTTAATATTTTATAGCAATGGAGTGTATATAGACATGTGATGTATTGTTGTCATGTGATGCATTCAGCAATGTTTAAAGGTATGACTAGTTTCACTTTGTTTTTATGCATCAGAAGAAGTAGATGTGAAAGTGTTTGTGCTGATTAAAGCTTTATAACCTGGAGCCTATCTTGTGTCTTGTTGTTTTTGGATACCTTGCTGTAGTTTTGCTGTGGACACAAAGACCAGCATACGAGTGTTTTTTATTGATCTACATAGACATGGTTAAAGCATTTGATACAATACCCTACTCGGGTATAGTTGACTAACTGAAATGGGCATAAACCCCTACATAATTAGCTGAATTGCCAGCCTATTCACAGACAGGACCGAGGAAGTCAGGATTGGTGAGACCACCTTCACTAAGATATACGTCACCAGCAAAGTGCCTCAGGTCTCCATGCTGGGACCACTCCTATTTGACATCTACTTCTCGGAGGCAAAGGCTAGTGTCAAGGGCCTTTGGCTAACTAAGTTCACTGATGACTGCAAATTGGGAGCTATCATAGATACACCCATGACACAAACATCGTATCATAGGGTCTAACACAGATAAATGACTAGTGCCAAAGTCACAGATTAAGACTCTATGCCAAGAAATGCATTATAGTGCCTTTTGGGAAAAATGCAACCCAGGCTAATTGCTCTATCAATAAGAAACCCCTGAGAGTTGACCCAGTAGTCAGGGATCTGGGAAGATAAGTAGACAGTAGACAGTAATCTGGCCTTTGATCAACATGTGGCCAAGGTAGTAAGAGAATCATTCTATGTTGCCTAAGTAAGGACATGACATCTAGGTTGAAGGAAGTCATAGTGCCACTTTATTTGGCCCTTATAAGCCCTCTTTGGTATGAACCTGACCAGACATATGCAACACTTAGAACACCCACAAGGGTTCCTTACCAGTGGACTCCAGGGTATAAACACATCATTCTATACAGATTGCCTTAATGTTCTGTCTCTATACGCTGTCTCCTTCAGGTTACTGAGAAGTGATCTATACCTGGCACACAAAGCATCCTCAGATCCAGCCCTAACAGACCTTTTGTATATCCACAAGATGAACAGCATTAGAACCACTAGATCCAAGGATTTAAATTTTGCTTGTGACATAAAAAAGACATGTTAGTGAGAGAGATATGTGTCTCAGAAGATCCCTGTGCTGTAGAACAGGCTCTCCATCCATGTAAAGCAGAGTATATCCCTAACCCTGTTTAACCATAACCTTGACCAATGGATGGGAAATAGGAAATTCACCCCAGGGCTGGCCCCTATGTCTCTGATAGGCAAAGGCATACAGTAATGCTCAAACTAACATAACCCCTATAACCTCTAGAAATTTTCAAACTAACATAGCCCCTCATAATAAACACCCATGATACAAAGGGACACGGCTAGGCTTATAAAGGCCCTGGTGGTAGTTAACCTAGTATATACCTATGAACCCATGAAGAGGCTGTTCTGTCCATTATCAACTCTCATTTTGACATACATTGGATCCTCCTCAAATGACAATATTTAGTTAACCAATTGTTGAAATCAATTATTTCTTTGTCTTGGAAATGGCAAGATACTACTTAAGGCAAATGTCTTTTCTGCCTCACACACATGCATGGAGAGCCCAAGTATGTCTCAGTGTATCTATCCTATGACAGAGTGTCTAAGCTCATTCATCCTGACATGGACAACTACAAGTATTTAGGGTGGAGAAATCTAATGATTTTGGTCACGCCATGAATTCTGATGCCATTGAGACAGTTGACCATGACCTTATGTTTTCTCAGCCTGGTGAGTGAAACATCAGGGTGTCTGACTATGGAGTCTCTATTACTAGTACATCACCATGTATGGCCATAGCTTCTGTAGACCTTATGGGAGTAGTTGGAGCCAGAGTGATTCCTCTTAGGTGTGGAGAAGGTGAGGGTGAGGATGTATCTGTGGGTATACTATTGGGTTAATAAGTAGTTAATAGGCATGGGGCCTAGTAGGCCATTTAGGAGCCAACCTCAGTTTCCCAGTTGCCCAAGAATACTGTCTCATTGAAACAACAAACAGACTATTGGTAGGGGTGAGGGGGTTCCACACACACACACACACACACACACACACACACACACACACACACACACACACACACACACACACACACACAGACACACACACACACACACACACACGCACACACACACACACACACACACACACACACACACACACACACACACACACACACACACACACACACACACACACCACTTAATCAGAGATAGATGGGAATCAATGTCCCTCTGCTCCTTCTGTTATCAGGAGCAGTACAGCAGTAGCACTAATCCCAGGATGGTTCATGAGAAGAGGTTTTCTAGCTCTGCAGTGATTTATAGCCTCATTTCCAAATGTTGCAGATTGTAAACTAAGTGGAAATGGAGGTTAAAGTTGTAGACACCACCATGCACTTTGCAACTAGTGGGTGGGAAGATATGAAAGAGAGGTTAACTGAAGTTTTAAAGGCCTATAAGGATGGCATTCCCAGTATGATCCTGTGCACATGAAATAAGAGAATGAGGAGCTTCTAAAGACAAATTTATATAAGGGATGGGCAACTCAAGAGCCATTAACAAGGTAAATTAAAATCGATAATAATCACAGAGCTGCAATAGTTGGCAGGCTTGCTGGACTAAACCTTGTCCTGTTCTGCTTCCCTTAATAAAATGTGGCTTCTCAGCTCCCCCCAAAATTTAGATACTATTAATCCTTTTGCAGGCTTATTAACCTGTACTAACCAAGAATATTATTTAAAATTCCAAGAAAAAAAGTAAAACACATTTGAAGTAAAACAAGCTGCAATAAAACTAGAGCAAGTGAAAAGAACAGAGCAGCTTTAGTTAACAAGTCTATCATAGTAAACGTTGTTCTGTTCTGTTTATCAAAATGCTAATTCTCAGCATTTCCCATACTTCAGATAGAGTTAATACTTTTGCAGTCAAGGAGTGCAGCAGAAATGTTTGCTACCTGGACTAACCAAAACCTTTCTTTTAAAATTCCAAGAAAAAAAAAATAAAAGTAAAACCACACATTTTAAAATAAGCTGTAATAAACAAGAGGAAATGATAAGAAACAATCTAAGTATGTGACTTAGCAGGTCTCACAGATTAAATCATATCCTGTTCTGCTTATCTTAAATAAAAATGTTACCTTTCATACCCTGCCACAGTTCATACACAGTTAATCCTTTCCAGGCTTCTTTCACAATTCAGATATAGTTAAAACCATTTGCAGTCAAAGAATGCAATACAAACTATTTGAATTACAATGTTCACATGGGACTGACAGTTACAAAGAAAGTGAGTGCTGTCTGGGTCCTGCAAATGTGAAATACCAATGGATGAGACCTCAGTTATGTTATCTGGTTTATTTAGTTTTTGTTATACAAAAATAAAACGTGCCTTCCTGGTACTGTTTATTAAGAGGTTTCCAATAGAAGTCATCAAGTTATAAGTCACTGAGGCACCAACTTAACCAAGCATAGCTTCTTAAGTTATCAACCCACTGAAAAAATTAAATGAAAGCACTTTTTGTAGGGATGCCAGGGCAAGCCTCTTCCGTGCCTGGGTTACATACACCAACTCCATGGTCACACAAAAATGAAGGAGGAAGAAATAACCCCAAACTGGAATTATTGGGGATGCAGATGTGGAAACCAGAGTGGCAGCGTTAGGGCTAGTAGAGTATCACTGAACTGAAACTTTTGATTTATGCCTCTCAATATGTTGGGACATTTCCAACAGTAGCAGGTAGCTCACAGAAGGCATTCAGCTGAAAAAATAGTGTGTTAAAATAAAACTAGCAAACAAGCGGTAAGCCCTCCTTCTCCATGAAATCTCAGCAGACTTAAATATTTCTAAACTGATGAAGTTTTCTGTGTAACAAATTTTCTTTTAGTGATACTGCTGCATTGCTTTTGTTGAATTAAGCATCTGAGCATTTTTCATAATGTCTTGAAACAGCATCTGTTTACATCTGAAATTTTATAAAAAGTGTTCATAACTATATAATTTCAAAGAACTGGAGCTGGGATTTATAAATCGTTTGTATTAAAGCATTGCTGAACAGCTTTTACCTGGTTTCTGCATCATTTTCAGTACAGTGAATAGAACAAATAAAGACAATTCATTATAGAGAACAGCAAAAAGCAACTGAAAATATGTCTTTATGAAGAGCATCCATTGAAACTTTAATAATTAGGATTGTATGCCTCATGGTATTTCCAGAGCTAACATGATTTTCAAGACATTGCACCCAAAATATCGAGAAACACTAAATGGACATCTGCAGGGACTGTTTTTTCTTACTTTCATTTGCTAAAACTTTAATGAGAGTAGTATATTATAAAACATCATGTAAAGAAAAGGTAATTATGTTTCAAATAATACATACCACTTATTATGCTCACTAATAAATGTGCAGTAAAGCTACAAAATGTTTTGTCTCTACTCTTTGGTATGCTGTAATTATATTTCTTTTTTGAAACAGTGGGCAGCACTTCTGAAAGATGTGCCATTCCAAAATGCATAAAAAAGTATGCAACAATTGTTCATATTTTGTAAAGGTTAACAGCGGCAAAATTAGTATGTGGTGTCTATATCTTTCATTGTTTGTCCTGGTCTCTTGAATATCCTATAGTTGCTGTAAGTTTTTCTTTCCCTGTAATCCAGCTACTGAGCCACCAAAATGCCAGTAGAGTGAAGGAAAATGTATAGCAACCACGTGATACCCAAACAGGCAGGAGTAAAAACTTAAAGGTATGTACATTTCATAAAATTAACCGTATCACTGATAATATAAAATCTTCAACTCAAACTATAAAACTTAAACTACACCTGCACATTCTGTATGCATTATGTTCCTTAAGTATGTATTACCAAAAGGTTGTGCTGTTATTAAACTCCCAGCACACCTCCCGTCTAAGTGTACATTACAATCCCTAATTATGCATGTCTCTCAACTTCTTAGCACAAGAAATCTGGACAAAGACAAAAATAATAGGTGGAACAAAAGCACAAAATCAAGAAGAGATTTTAAATATTGTTCTTATAAACATAGAAAGTTGCTAGAATAACAGGTTCTGTATTAGCATGCATTTAAGGAAGGAGAGATATACAGTCTGAAAGTCACATGTCTGTCATTTAGTGATATCAGGCCTCAGTGATTTGACAGAAAACCATTCTTAAGAGGAACACACCAAAAAGATGAGGAAACAAATCTGGACAGTCTGCAAAATTCTACACAGTTGAGAGGCATGTGTATTATTCATCTCATATACTGTATCATAGATGTATGCACAATAATGCAGAAAAAGTTTAAACATAATAAAATATGACGCTAGACAGTTCAATGGGTTCAGTACAAGACTGATTAAGGTATGCAGCAAATCAAAGAGTTTGAGTGGTTTCAAATGGATTGTTAATTGCTTGAATATCTGAATTAATTAATTTTTTTACCATTGCTATCTAAAATTAAGATGGTGGCCATGTAGCTCTAACAAATCTGAACACATATACGTATTCAAAGTGTCATGCTCATATATGTTTTCTCCATGCAATGCCACATGGATTTTTTGCAATAAAGTAAGTATAACTCTGAATCAGACAATAATGTTTTCATATGAATCATTATCTGAACAAGTGAGCTGAATACAAAGCAGTCTCAGAATTGTTTAAATTACATTCTGAATTGTGGTCCAAGACAAGAACATTCTAAAGAAAGTCATTTAATTTGCTACTGCACATTGTTGTTGACAATTCTTATCTCTGCAATCATCAGTTGGATAAGCAAATTCATACAACTTTCCAGAAAATGTACTGTTTTGTTCAGCTTCATAGTGATCTGTTTAATAGCAAGAAATTTATTGACGTAGATATGACGTTGCAATTTCATTCAAGCTCCAATAATAACAAAATATAATATTCACATTTAACATTAAAATTCTGATTCTGTCTTTGGAAATACATGATTCTGCAAGCTATCTTCAAGTCCCTTTTCCAAAATATATTTGAGTGGGCGTTCGAAAAACATGCGTTGAATGGGCGTGCCTTCTTTGAAGGTTGGGCGTCGGACTGGCAACTCGACACCATAAAAACCAACTGCCAATCATTAGCAGACCAGATTTCCGCTGTGGCGACCCCTAACCGGGAAAAGCCGAAAGACAAACAACAACAACATTAGTAAATACAAAATATTAATTGCACTGTGAAGCACTATGCTTTTAACTATACACTTCATCCGTCATCAAAATGTATTGATAATGCTCAGAAAATTTGTTATAATATATATTCATATATTTATCCTTGTATCACTGTACCTAAAGTCCTAAATGGAAGTGCTTCACAACAGTTACCTTTAATTGTTGCTCTTTATGTTACTGTTTTTCTTCCACAGTATAATTTTTTCCCTACAGACAGTTATACAATTAATTGTCCTGACACGTTTGTCTAACTATTGCCCATTATGTTTCCTAAAACAGTTTTCATAACACAGAGTTAGTCATACTAGACATGACCCATGAGGATTTGCAATACATAGCTCAGTAAAAAGCTTTCAACCAGTGTTTCTTTTTTCTATTGGCCTTAGAAGATCATTAAAAATATAGACAAATATGCTGTGCCAGGAGGTATATCTCAAAATGCTAATCATATAGTGATAATAAGTTTACAATCTGAAAATGTATACAATGGAATAATATGAGAATCTGTGAAAACTAAGTAACATAAGTAGAAAAATAACTCCATTTATATAATACATAGTTGAAAAGTTTAAAAAAAGAACATATTAAAACTATAAAGCTTGTTGTACAAAAATAATTGTAGCTTTGGGGGCTGATACCTTCAAGCATGTTTTCCCAGCCAGATATAACCTAGGACAGCAGCCAAATAATGTAGGCTTATGATGTTTTTTCATCTTTTTGTAGCTATTTCAATTAACAAAAATGTTAAACAATGTAGCCTAGTTTTTTATAAATAGAAGCGTCTGCAGACCTCTAGTGTGCCTTATGTAACACTTTTTCATTGCTAGCAGAAAAAAGATCCTTTTTAAACTTCTGGAGACCGTCTATTTAAAAAAGTATAATTTCTGCAGCTTTGTGTCTTCATTTTATTGATAGGTTATGACGATATTAGCAACAGCACAACATGATCATGTGACCGGTGAACAGTGATATCAGCTATGTTTTGAGAAAGGGTAACATTTAACATGTTGGGCATGCAATGCTGAGTCCAGAATGTGGAGAATGAATGACCATAGATCGCCATTTCCCTGAATATTCCCTTTTCTTTGAAGTATGATCTCACCATTGGTATACATAAGTTTGAGGGAATTGGAGACTTGACTTCCATATCAGGGCTTCAGTGGGGTTTGCTCTCCTGCAAAAAAAAATGTTTAAAGGAGAAGAGTGCTATTAAATATTCAGTCTTCACCTGTTTTTTTTTTTTTTTTTTTTTTGGACTTGGCATTGTGAGTCTTGACATTTTAATAGGCAGCCTTCAGAAGCACATGTTCCCAGTTAGGTGAAAGTACAGAAACATAAATATGAACACACACACACACAAACATTTATCAGTAAAATATGAAGACTCCCCTATGTATATATATATATATATATATATATATATATATATATACATATATATATATATATATATATATATATATATATATATTTGTAGATATAGATGTAAAATCCACTCTGAGCTTTGAATCAATTGTCATTTTATACTTTTGTGTCTAACTTCTATAAAGTCTTGGTAATTACAGTAGGCTAAGACAAAATAATTATTTCCCTTATAAACATCTTTGTGGTGTAGTAGAGTTTGTTGCATCATTTTATTTCATTTACTTTTTGATTTAATTTTCATGCTATACATGGCTTTAATCCTAGTGACTTTACTTATTCATACAAAATATCAGTAAATTTGTGTTTTAAATGAAATTAATTGTCAAAATTAATCATATCCTTAATGCCTAATTAAGTGAAGGGGTTACAGGGTTTATAGTTATGTACCATATATTTTATATCAGACTCCAATTAATTTTAATAATCATTTAGTGCTCTAAAGGAATGAGTACTTCAGAAAAAAAATGTTACCTGCTAATTTCACACGAAGAGCAGGATAATCTAGAAATGAGAGATGTATGGGGCTAGTTGCGATATTGTTGTCAATGTGATTGTGCAATATAAAGAAGACCACATATTTTATGATTTAAACAACATGGAATATGATTTGGAGACCGAATGAATGAGCCTTTTGCTTGCATAGTATTTACTGCTGCAGTTTACAACCAGTTAAGGAACTCTTAAAATGTAATGATACCACTCCGAATCAGATGGTTTTGATTTTTTTGGAACTACCTGCTGCATTCTAAGGTAAAATATAAAAACCATTCCACAGCTTCCAAAGCATATTTTCTCTTTTAATTCTCAGATCCAACCTGTCCAGGAGGATCTGTATAGTACGTTGTGACTTCAAATAAACAACTAACATAAATGTGCTTCCCAGTAAACAAATATCTCTTTAATAATTTGAATTTATCTGTCTGTGCGATTTTTTTACAATTTCTTTACTCCTACTTATCTTCACACATTTGTGCAATGGTCTACAGGGACTATGTATGTCAGCACAGAAAATGAAAGCTTTGCAAAAGTTCTGTGTAACAGTTTTATTCCATTACCCAACATTACCCTTAGTTTGTGTGAATCTGAGGGAAGATTTGCTGTGTCAGACCCTTGATCTGCTCTTGCTTGACAGCAGTGTCACTTGCTCCTGTAGCACTACTGTGTACAACATCCTGCATGCTGACACTGTCACATGGCACACCTGATGAAAACTGAATGTCAAAGCATCTCTGCAGGTGGCAGAGCCCAAGACTTAAACATCTACATGCTGCACAGTGGGACACTGCTTCACTCTACTTTGTAGGAGGATCAGGAAAACATGTCTGCAGGCCTGCACATCAATCTTGCTCTGTAGATTTTGGGTCCTTCAAATACAATTGAATTTTCACCACCTCAGAGTTTGCCAACTTAAGCATTTCTGAATTTTCATTCAATACATAATAAATAGGTCATTTCACTCACAAAGACAAGCTTAGCTAATAAGGAAGACTGACATTTTAAATACTTAGAATATTATAAATTCCACTGTACGTTTATAAATCTGTCTCTCTTTATATATGTAATATATATATATATATATATATATATATATATATATATATATAAAATCAGTAGTAAAAGTTTATTTGAGCAGTTATTTCATAATCTTTATGTTCTCCTCTGTTGTACACAAACTGTAAGACATTTAGTTATTTGACTGCATTTCTGTGGCAATATGACAATTATTATGTTAAGTAACTATTTACAGTTTCTAAACATCTAGAAGTTTTGACTATTCCACAGAAATGAACAGCCAAGCCTAAAACATAGTATGTAATCAGCATTCAGTACTCAGACATTTATCATTAATTTTAAAAATGAAATTTGCTTAGACATTACAAATGCAGGTTTCAGAATCACCCTATAAATATATGATTACCTAGCATGAAACTAAGAACAAGTGGTAATTTTGGGTACTGTGTTCAAGCCTTGTATGGCAAATCTGCAGTAGCTAGTGAGTGTGAAAAGCTGAAATTTTAATAATGCATTACTTGTTATTGGTTCAGTTTCAAAGGTGTTTCACCTGTCTACACATGTAGAGCTCATTGAGTAGCCAATGAATGCCATAGTTGACAGGATGTTACAAATAGGTACTACACAGTATTGTTCATTTGAATCTCATGGGTTTTTTCAATTGTTTCAAGCTCCCAGGTTATCACTACATAGATGTGTACCAAGTATGAACAAGCACATTGGGCTAGATCATAGAAATTAGAAATAAACCATATTAAATTCAGGATACCTCATAAGCTTGTTAAAGTTAATTCTAATAATTGCTTATCACCCAGGTCAAAGGGCTATGCAGATATTTTCTCAGACACTTAACATCAGTAACCTCTGTGTAGGTAATTCAAAGGTTCATAGGTTTATACTAGGCTAATGACCACCAGGGTCTTTGCAAACATAACTGTGCAATACAACCCAGTTTTGTACCTGCATTCATTGGACACCTTTATGGTGGGGTATGTTAGTAAAGAGTGTGATGAAAGGAGGTACTGTCAGCACAGCTAGCTGGAATTTTGTAAATAATTGTATGTCATTTGCCAATATCAAACTGATTTGTACAAGATGTTTGTGTTACAAATGTATTAGAACTATATGTCACACAATATGCTGGTATTACAAATGTATTAGAACTGTATGTCAAGTGTATATCAAACTGGTTTGTACAGATGTTTGTGTTGAAAAGGTATGTGTAAAGTGCTTATGTTTGAAATGTATAAACAGTGTGCCTTACTGGAGAGAACAGAAATGTACATGCACTACTGTAACTGCTTAAACGGATATGGAGGGTTAACCTCAGTCCAGCAAACTTTAGACAAATATATGAAATTAAATCACTTTATAGGCTAGGCAATAAAGATGCTGTCTCACAAGTTTCAATGCAGCCAGAGACACAAAGCTTGTACTGGGGAGCATATTGTATTATCTTTGGGGTGAATTCATTACTATTCTGGAAGTGTGGAGGCATGCACTTGTTGTATTACTTCCAGCACCTGCCAAAGATCTGAGCAAAAGTGCTTGTGTGTGTATTTTTACAAGTAGGTGCTAAGTCCTGCCAACTTCCAGCAATGGGAGGTTTGGCCTGGGAACTAGAAGTCAGATGACCAGAAGTGATATCATTTTGCAAGCTATCTCAGAAGTAATATTTTAGATATTATTTTGAGAAGTCTCTTAGTGAGACTGAGCAGTCTGCATTCTGTCTTGGGAATGACAAGAAGAAGAACCATTCACCATATCATCTGCCTTGCTCTGTTATGTAAGTAGCAAATAGAAATTCTCTTAGATTCAGTCAGAAGTATAGTGAAGCTTAGTTTAGATATTGTTTTTCTTTATTTGTCTGAGCCTGTCCTGCAATACTATTTTAAGTATGCCCTGTGGTTTTTAACTCTGATGTTACTGTGAATATATATTCAGTATTTTCATGTACTTTTATTATTTATTATTGAATACATTTAAACCTTTCATTGTGGCTGATATTTGTAGAGATATTTAAGTTCTGACTTAGTATATTTATTTGGTGACACTGTGTTGGCCAATCCTAATAGCCTTGCTCTTGGTCAGAGTGCTATTTGTATTAATATTAATTTTACTCAGTGATGGATACCTTTGGAAGAGCCTTAAGGTAGCTAGCAGAAGTGTCTGGTGGCAGTCATAACTACCTTATAGTCCGGGCAGAAGGGAGCATAGCTAGTAAACCAGTGCCAGCCTTTCCCAGTTGTGTGTGTGTGTTTGTAAATCAAATCTCAAAGAGTGTGTGTTTCAGCTACTTGGGCAGGGACACAAAGCACTGATTGGATAGAGAGGGTGCTGGAGGCCCTGGCTTGGAGACACAGCTGAGATCTCAACTCTATAGCTGTGCCAGTGGGGAGTCTTACTGGGGATCTGGAGAAAGAGGGAGAAACCAGCTCCAGAGTTGCTGTGGTCTCTGTGTGCTCTTAAGGGAAAGTGCACTTGATGCAGAGAGCTGCATCTGGAAATAGTGCATGTGCACCTGGTATCCTCCCAGTGAACATCCTCCACTGTTGACAGTGATGAGGATTGAGGCTCCTTGATTGCTGGCTAAAAGATGGAGGGTTGTCACATAGTGGTTGGCAGAGGTGGGATATCCACATCACATATTGGTTGGCAGTGGTGGGATATCCACATCACAAAGAGGTTCTACAGTTTAAAAGTAAAAAAAAAAAATATATATATATATATATATATATATATATATACATATATATATATATATATATATATATATATATATATATATATATATATATATATATATATATATGAACTGGGGGTAGGAGTGGTCATATATCTAACTGTGATAACCAATGACTTGCACATATTGGCTTCACTTGATTAAACTTATCATGTATGTCACAAAAGGAAATATTGTCAGCCCTGCTGTCTGGAATTTTATAAATAATCATATGTCATCTGTGAATATCAACATGATTCATATGCTTGTCTTACAAATGTAAAATTAAAAGAAAACCACAAGTAATGATGAAGCACTGTGACACACAAAAAAGACTTTAATCCACTGGTTAAGCGCTTTCAGCCCAAAAATTAGGGTTTAGCGCTTTAGGTTTTAGCACTTTCAGCCCAAAAATTAGGGTTTAGTGCTTTCAGCCCAAGATATGTCTGCATGTTTTTTTTTTTTTGTCTTACAAATGTATTACAACTGTATGTTATGTGTATATTAAACTGCTGGCACAGAAGTGTGTGTTGAACAGGGTTTGTATGGTTCTGAGCTTGAAAGATGTATCCACAGTGTACCCTACTCGAAGAGAACAGAAATGTATATACTCTATTGTAGTTGTGTAAATGTATATATTTTTAACAGCGGAAACTGCAACATAGGAGGTTAACTTGCAAAATTTCAGGAAAATAGTTGAAATTAAATTGTTTTATAACCATGTAATAAAAGAGATGGTTTCAATGCAGGAAGGAGACATGATGTCTAAAACTAGGGAACCTTCTGCATTGTTTTGTAAGTGTTTTATAATTTTATGTCTTCCAGCAGCTGCAAGGATCTGAGGGATATGTATTTTTCACAGGGAGATGTTAAATGCTGGCAGTTTCTAGCACTTAGGGTTTTCACCTGGGAAACTCCTCAGGTGACCAAAAGTGATGTCATGCTGCAAGTATCCCAGCAGCAATATTTGAGAAATTAATTTAAGAACTCTCTGAGAGTGACTGTGCATTTTGTAACTGACTGTCTTTGACCTGACAACAACATCAGCTAGAAGATTCATTCACCAAACTTGCCTTTCTATGAGTAAGCAAGTCTAGGGTACAGTAATTTCTTTTAGATTCAGTAAGGAATAGAGTAAAGATTAGTTTAGATTTTTTTTTCTGTATTTATTTAAGACTATCCTGCATTTTGTTTTAAATATTTCCTGTAATTTTGAACTTTGAAATTACTGTGATGATTTATTGAGTATTCTGGTGTTCTTTTATTATTTACTATTAGATATATTTAAACCTATCTTTGTGGCTGATATTTGTGAGACATATTTAAGCTCTGAGAGTACTTGCATATCTATTTGGTGACATTGTGCAGGCCACTCCTAATAGCCTTGCTCTTGGTCAAACTACCATTTGGATTAATAGTAACATTACACAGTAGGATTGGCCACCCTTTCTTAAGGGCATTAAAGTAGCTGATAAGTAGTGGCTGGTGGTGGTAGCAACTATCTTATATTGTGGGCAGAAGGAGTCATAACTGGTAAACCTGTGCCAGTCTTCCCCAGGTATGTGGGTGTGTATATAAATCAAACCTCAAAGTGTGTGTGTGTGTGTGTGTGTGTGTGTGTGTGTGTGTGTGTGTGTGTGTGTGTGTGTGTGTGTGTGTGTGTGTGTGTGTGAGTGTGGGTGTGTGTCAGCTACCTGGGCAGGGACATGAAGCACTAGTTGGACAGAGAGGGTGTTGAAGGTCTTGGTTTGGCCACTCAGGTGAGATCTCAACCCTATAGCTGTGCCAGTTGGAGTCTTATTGGGGATCTGGAGAAAGAGGGAGAAACCAGCCCAAGACAGACTGTGGTTTCTGCGTGCTCTTAAGGGAAATGGCACTTTACTGTGTGTGTACTTGTCATCCTCCCAGTGTGTACATCCTCCACTGTTGCCAGTGGTGAGGATTGAGGCTCCTTGATTACTGGGCCAGTGTTGGGGCATCTCATATTAATTGGTGGGCAGTGGTGGGATATCCACATCACATATATTGGTTCATTACTGGTGGGATATTCACATATTAGGTTTCAGTAGTGTGGATATTGAATTCCTGTAGCTTGTAAACAGTGGTCACTTAGGAAAGTGTTTGTATTCTCAATCAGCCACACAGTGAACATTCAGAGTTTCATATTTCAATTGTTTTATTTTCTTTGTTAGCTTAGTTAGTCAGGGAGAGCAGGCAAGGATGGCAGCAGAGGAGTATGGCAAGCTGACAAAGAGCTATTTGGCTGAGATGTGCCAGGCTAAAGGACTGGTGCATGCCAGCCTGACTAAAGCAAAATGATTGCAACCTTGGGCACAGCTGCATCACAGATCAGCAATCAGGAGGACAATCAGACTGGCCTTGGAGATGTACATCTCTCAGAAAACAGAGAGTCTGAGTACTTGTCATCCTCCCAGTGTATATGTCCCTCACTGTTGCTAGTGGTGAGGCTTGAGGATCCTTGATTACTGGGCAAGTGCTGGGGCATCACAGTGTTGTATTATGCATAGTGATAAACTAGTTATTTCTGTATGTTCAATGTGGAGCTTTTCTCCCTGGGCCACCACTGAAAAAGGAAATGTGTCCAGTCTGACTTTCTCAGTAAATAAATGTTAAATAAAATAAAAAAATACAATTATTACAGTGAACTGCTTGAACCAGCTATGCTTCTGATCTCACTGATTTTGACCTCTTGGGTCCTATCACTGAGCTATCTGGCAATACAGTGAGTTATGAAGAGATTTATGCCTAGTTCTGGGAACTTGTCAACAACAGGGATTTTTACAGGGGATAGTGGAAGAAGTGGGGGTGAAGTTAGAGGTAAATTTATCAGTCAATAGATTTGTTATGTCACCCTGGTCAGTGAAGGTTTTGCCATTTACCAATAGTTCTGCACACTGCTGAGTGTTACCTTTAAGGTTCCTGACATAACTGAAGAAGGCCTTGTAACTGTCCTTAGTCTGGGAGGCTATTCTAACATTGTAATTTGCATTGCTGGACTTTATTAGATCTCTTAGTTTCTTGTTTAGTTGAATCAGAGAGCTCTCCCTCTATCAGAGTTGGTCTTTCTGATTTTGGCCAGTAGACCTACATGAACTATGATAATATCATATTGGTACCTGTGGTGCAATGACTTGAGTGATGTGTGTGACATTGTGAATTCTAGTTCCAATAGACAACCAATCATTATTTTCTCCTTGTCCATCCTGGTGAGTGGTGCATCTGTGTCTTGTACAATAGAATTCCATATGACAAAAGTACTAAGTAAAGTGTTTGCTTGCCTTATGGGCTTTATTTTTGGGAGATCACTGTGTGTAGGCTTATGAGTGGAGTTATGTTTTGGTATGTGCTATAAAGATTACTGAGGATAGGTGTTGCCATCTGATAACTTAACAGGTCTTTGAGGTTTAGAGAGGTTTCTTGTAAGTGCCTGAGCATAAGCAGGTCTATATGTGTGGTGAGTGGTATGTGTGAAGGATGTAGTGTGTTTTCTTCACAACCTTTATTTGTAAGTGGAATTTTTGTCTCTAAGAAAGTTATGTACGTACATTTCTCTCATACTGTGTTAGTTTCTTTAAGGATTAGAAGGTTGTCTGAGTAGATGAAACAATTGCTACATTGTCTCAGGATGCCCATATTTACCAAGCTGGCCACAGAGATGCTAGGAAACTGCAAACCCATGTTGTCAGGGCTTGTATTGGGATTGGGATATTATGGTTTAGGTACTTAGTTTTATAGGGGTCACCTGCGCGGTGTCTAGGGTTAAGGCTAGATGTTAGATAATGCTATGATCTTATATTAGTGCTGTTTGATGTGCTTACTAGCTACCTAAGCTTAGCTCCATGCAAAGCATTTCTGTGTTACAGGTTAAAGTCCTAAGTATTAGCGTTATAGGTTTGCTACTATACAGAGTACTTTTAACCACCACTGTGAAGTAAACACTTCTGTGAAAATATGCCTTATTTATAGTAGACAGAAAAAACTGAAAACTAACTCCTGTGTCCTCTAGCACAACCATACTTTGTGGTCCCTGGAGTACTTCCCAGCTCAGAGAAACCAGGTAAACACCTTCTGCCACAAGATGGATGATAATGGAACTTCTTAATGTAAAAACACAGCAAAACTAGCTCTCAAGTGCAGATTAACTCCAAGCAACTATGTCCCTAAAATGCCCACTGGCTGATTAAACAATCACACTTTAAGCATCCTTGCATGTTTTCCAACTCAGACTGGCCAGGCTATTTTACTACTGCCACTAGAATAGCAGTCCGAGTCTTCTTAATGTAAAACCATATTTTAGTTAGCCAAAAACTGAAAAGGTATCAGAAACAAATCAAGCAAGGAGATATGACTGGGAGGAGTTCTAGGGTCAGGTATACAGAAGATAAGACTGGGTGGAGCTTCCAAGTCCAGGCATACAGTAGAGGCAGACAGCACAAAAGCCTTTAAGTATAAAACCACAACATGAATGGTGTGGGTGGGGAACAAATTCAGAAGAGAGCTAGAGAGCTAATAAAAATGTAATAAAATGAGGGCCCACTCAGAAAACCTAGGGGCAGCATAGAAACAGGAAAGCACTTCAGTCTACAAAAATGCCTTAAATTAGTAGCTTTAACTTCATTTAAAGAACAAACATGACACACAAAACTGATTTAAAAGGTATGATAAGTGCAATATTTTAAAAGTAGTATAAATGTACTTTCCTGTCTGCAAAATATAGTCCAAATGTTTTGTTTTCAAACTTCCAAGCTTCCATCAGTCCCAAGACTAAGATAGATGACTTATTGTGTAATGTAAAATACCGGGGGGGGGGGTTGGGTTAATTACCACAGGCTCTAGTAAAAATTCACACAACTGACCAAACCTGGATTTTTGTTTTAAGTCTGAAAAGTGACTATAACACATAATTAGATAAGCAATGCTTATAGTTCACTTAAGTGCTCAGAGAAATAATAATGGATGCTGTAAAACTGAAATCAGTTTGTAACTCTAGCTTCAGCTTCAGAAGAGAGATAGCACAAGTAAAATAAAATGAGAGCTCACTTAGAACACTTAAGCCCAACATAGAAACTAAAAAGCATTACTGACTCTAAAAATGCCTTAAATTAATAGCTTTAACTTCAGATAAAGAGCAAACACAACACATGAAACTGATTTAAAAGTTAAGTGCAATATTTTAAATATAGTTTAAATATACTTCTCTGGATACAAAATATAGTCTAAATGCTTTGTTTTCAAGTTTCCTAGCTTCCAGCAGTCCCATGACTCAAGAGACTAACATTTTCGTATGGATCTTGTTTTATGTAAGGGCAAGAAGGATAGAGTTCTTGTATGCTACTGTTTGAAGATTTTTTTTTTTACAATTTTTACAATTTTATGGTTTTTTTTACTATTTGTGCTTTACTGAATTCACTTTTCTTTTGTATCACAATCAAATTACATTTGTGAAAACTGTTCCCAGGAGCATATTCTTGAATACCAACAATACTGAAATGTGTGTCCTTATAGGTTTATAGATAGTTACTGGGCTTGCAGTTCAGGGGGCTGTTAGGGAGCCTAGCCCAAATTCCCAGTTGCCCCTAATCACTGTCTGGTTAAGTGACTTTCTCAAAGTCACACAGGGAATCAAACCCAGCACCATAGGAACTATACCTCACAGATTAACCATCTGTGCCAACTAACAAACTTTCCCATAATCCTCTTTTTCTGCTCCTGTAAACAAGGCAGTAAGAAATTCACATTATAAAGTGTTTACAGCACTTACTCTGTCCTGTCCTTCCACTACAGTATTATAAACTCACACACAGAGAGGTGAGGAGCAACTTTTCATGGTTAATATGTCCTCAGAAGGTTGCTGTCACTGTTCATTTCACCCTGCTCAGACAGATCTTTGAGAGAAATGAGAATATGACCAAATAGTCATGTGGTAGTCTTCTGCTTGACACAGTGCACGTACGTGGGAATGAGTGCGATGCAGAAAATATATTGCACTCAGGATTAAGGAATGAATTTTGCCTGAGTGGCAATAAGTTTTCTAATGTTACGCTACACAACATTCCATTTATTTGTTTGTTACATTCTTTAGTTGAAATTACTGTTTCCATTCCATTCAAAGGGATGTGGCAATAACATTGTTTGTTTAACCTGTCCATTGTTGTTTCCATAAGGCCTTACGGATGGGCTATCTTATAGGTGGGTTTCTACTTTAGACCCAAGGTGATTAATTAATGCTTTCTTAATGAAAGATAAGATTTTGGATTTACTTTACTAATGGGATGATAATTATGTTAAGATTTTTTACTTTTATAGTTGTGTTATATTATATATTTAATGTCATTATATAAAACTGCATTCATCTGTTAGTAATGTCAGTTTCAGACTTGCTATATCGTGTCAAAGTTTCTTCATTTTGTTGTTAATTTAAACTGACGTTAAGTTCCAGAGCTTTGCTTTCGGTGGTGTAGTTATTTTGGGAAGAAGTTGGTGTTTATTTTCATTGCATGAATGTTTGTGTACTTTCGTTACTTTTTAGCTCAAGGATATTGGAGAAGGGTTTCTAATTAGTTACAGAGTTAATGATACACAGAGGATGTGGATAAACGTCTTGATGATGTACTGCATCTTGAGATAGTTGGATTCAGAACCAAAGCTGGCTTATCTAGCTTCACATAACATACCCCACTCTAGTGCCCATCAACTGTCAGATGAGAAGCAAAGAAAAAAAGGTCCTGCTTCAGGATTAAAAAATGGCTTACTGCAACTTATACCACAAGTGGATTACTGAAGTGCTTCAGTCCTGACTGCAGTGCAGAAAAGCATACCTTTCAGCCTCTTAGCTCAAGAAATCTAGACAAAACTTAAAATAACGAGAGGAGAAAGGGCCAGAAATAAGGATATATTTTACATATTGCTCTTATAAGCCAGAATAGCAGGTTTTGTGTTAACATGTATTTTCTGAAGGATATGAAGTCTGAATCTGAAATATCTGTCATTATTTAATAACGTCAATCTTCAATGATTGGCCAGAAAACAAGAAATTTTATGACAAACAGACCAAAAATAAGTGGTGAAAATCTGGACATTTTGTGAAAACCTGGACAGCTGAGAGGCAAGCAGAAAAGCAATATTAACATTCATTTCTGTACTGATATTCATAAATTCTGGCACAGAAATGAATGCAGATGCCATGCTACCAATTGATCAATATCTCCTGATTAATCATGCCCCCTAAGTTACACCTTTTACCTGGGGATGACTGCCGCTTTTTCTCACCCTACTTATGTGTCTGGTTGAATTTATGGATATATGTAATTTTAAACAACGCTTTACTCATCAAAATTAACAAAGGTAAAACAAAGTGAAACCCACAAGAAAAACAAACACAAACTATGACAACAGCTTACACTGAAGAATACAAGAACATGTGTTATTTAGTTATTTATTTTGTTTGCTGTACTTTGGTCAAACCACCCCCACCATTAGCCACAGGTTCCTTTGCACCCTAAAGCACCCTTCTCCACCACTGAGTCCCTTCATTGGTTGGATCATTTTCCTCTAGTGAGGAAAGTCTCTCAGTTACCAGGCTACATTATCATTCCATCGCTAGAAGTGTGGACGGAGAGTGCAGGAGTGTACAAGAGCTGTCATACTGCAGCAGGCAGGGAGGAAGGGGTTCTGTAATGCCCTAAACTTTTTAAATTGCTAGGTAACGAGGCTGAAGTAAGTATGCAGTGTGTATAATTAGGAGCTGTTCCTACTTATGCATGGATGCACCCCTCGTTTACCCCACCTACAACATTTTCCTGCTGCTATTCCTGTCAGGGGCTCCACTCTCCACTGGAGTCTGTGATCTAGGCATGCCCCCAGCATGTCTCCTATACCATCTCCCCTGCAAAATTAAACTACCATAACTACATCATTCTTCGCTCCATCGTCACAGACTCCTCTAGAACCTGGGCTACTAATCAAACCAGGGTTGTCAGGGTCACAGTCATGACTTCATCCATCTGACACAAAGACAAGACAAAGCTTTGTTACATATGACATAACTACTACCTAAATTAAACTTCTACAATTTGCATAAAACTAAGCTAATGCTTTGTATGGAGGCAGCAAATTCTGCAGCCCTATGTGTGTGTGTGTGGGGGGGTTGCTTCACCCCACCACCCTTACTTATATACACACTGACTCTACAGTCACACATCCATTGGGAAGCAAGTAACACATCTGCAATTTGTTTTTATATTTGATATAACACCCATTAATCATTATCTCTTAGCACTTCAGTAATACAGTTTGTTCTTTAAGGATTACTACAACTGATTTTGATAATCTGAAAATTGTTGTAACTACACCATCCTTTATCATAGTCTACAGATGGAACTATATACTGTCCTTAACTGACCCTAATACAGCAGCTGTAAGCCCAACCAACTTTCTACACCAGCTGCAAGACAAATTTTTTCCACTTATCAGCAAGCTTTATAGATCCATCAAAACTGAATGGCTATCCACTGAACTCAAACATCTTTAAAACTCTAAGGGTGAAGCATGGCAAAAATGGACAGACCCCTACATGTGGCAACCGCACTTCCTTTATAGTCTTCTATAACCTAATGAAGAAGTCACAAAAGAAATTGCAAACAAAGAAACAAACTATACTCTTACATTCCCAAAACACTTTGGAAAGACGTTACCCTACTTACATGAAGAAAGCCTCCTCAGGATACTCTGTCTACAAACATCACTCATTGTGGTACAGCAAAACTTTCTCCAGAAAATGTCATTAAATAATTTAGCAATAACCCATCAATAAACTCCAAATCTCCCACATATCATGCATTGCCCACCCCACTGTCATTCATCTCCCTGCTCCACTTCAAATGCATGCATCCCAAAGAAGTTTCTATTCGAATTGAAAATATTGTCACTGGCACCTCTCCTACATCTGAGAGCATAAATCCCTGATTCATATATCACTGCAGAGAGCATTCATGTCTTCCTCTCATCCAAACATATAATCTACATCTCACATAAAACATTAAACCACAGATTTTGAAAGCTGCTCTAATTAAACCCCTCCCAAAGCAAATGCACCCAAAACATACCTCTCATTTCCATTTAATAACCATCCTTAAAATTCTGGGCAAACTTCTTTAAAAGATAGTCTATGCCCAAATGTCTCTATATATCCAGCAGTACCACCTACTCTCTTCTAAAAACACAGATTCTGACCTTGTTGAAGTACTATGACAGCACTGAGTTCTTAACTGATAACATCCTGCTAATGATAGTGTCCTATTTATAGACTTGACAAAGGCATTTGACCTCATTGACCACTATCTTCTCCAAAACAAACTAATTGAAATTGGTATCAGTCCAGACCCCACTTCCTAACTGACAGACACTTCAGTGTTAAAACAGGATACTCACAGTTAGAACCTGTATCAGTTTCCAAAGGTGTACCAGAAGGAAAAATTCTTGCCTCATTCCGTTTCTCCATATTCATTAACAAATTTCTTGTGACCTTCTCCATCTCCCATTTATTCTCTATGCTGATGACATGGTCTGGTCAGATCACTCTCACACCAACATTCAATGCCAAATCCAGTCAGACTTACATGAGTTCCACCAATGACTTATAAACCATAAACTACTTCTCAACCCCACCAAGACCAAAACTATGCTATCTGGGACTCCACAGAAAATCCACCACACACCTAACTCTTTAACTATCTTTGACCTACACAGCCATTCCATACAGACAACCCCCACTTTCAAATACCAGGGACTATGGCTTGATCTGTCACTAAACTTCCATTTCCACATTAACATAGTGAGAGCCAAAATAAACTCCCTCCTCTTCTGGGCCAAAAAGATGTCCCCTTTTCTATCCCAATGAGGCATAGCAGGAATTGGCAAAGGAATTCTCCTTCCTCAGCTTCAATATGGACTCCCAATTTTTGCTTCTGCCTCCAAGAAAAACATTGCCACACTCCAGACTATTATTTATTTATTTTATTTTACATTTGTTTACTGGGAAAGTCTGACTGGGCAAAATGTTCTTTTTCAGTGTAGGCCCAGGGAGAAAATCTGCTCCACATTTATAAATAACAGCAACGTATATATACAAGGTACAGATACAAATGTTGATTCACTCTCAGATACAACTACAAAATGAAAAATACATGTTATACATTTCACTAATACAACCATATGGCCTAGGTATGAATAAAAAGAATTGCAGTGCTGTGATTGAAGGTAAAAAAAACAAGCAAGTTAAGTATACATATGCTCAGTAGGCTACACTATTCAAATACAAAAATAACTGGTTGAGTTCTTTTAGCTGCCTTAAGACATCTATTTCCTAACCAGAGTTTGTGCAAGAGCAGGTCCAGGATTCAGATGTGTGTGCTTCGAAAAGTTTTTTTAAAGTTGAAGGTGTTAGTAGTTGTTCTGATACTTAATGGCAGGGAATTCCAAGTTTTGGCTATGCAGTTTGAGTTAAGTAAAACTCTAGCTGCATTGTTAGGTTTGGATATATTTAAGAAGGATTTGTTAGTGGAAAGCAATACCCTGTTATTTGAGTAGTGTATTAATAGATTTTGAAATACTGGTTGTTTTTTCTGTCTGATTTAGTATTCAGTGGGTGAAGGTGAGTTGATTATAAGCAAGTAGATTTGGTAGTTTGAGCCAGGATAGTTGTTTTATAGCCAAACAATGATGGAACTGAAATTTGATTCTGTAGCAAACTTTGTCCCCCGGATTCACGAATCCTCCGTGTAAGACATAATAAGTCTTACTCGTTGGCTGCAGTTGAACGGTATGACATCAGTGTGCCATGAATATGCATGAGGGCATGCTGACTCAACCCTAAGTCTTACACGGACCGTGTAAGAAAGCAGGGGGCGTGTCCGACTGCCGAGCAGTCTAAATGTCCACACCCCTGCAAATGTTGAAAATAAAAGCAAATAAACAAGAGCGAGTCTGCTCAAATGTCCTTGCACCCAACACCTCACTGATATTGTAAACCCCCGTCACAGTTCTACAACGCATAACATTAAAATTTTTTTTAAATTCCCAAAATAGCTGCCCATATTTGCACGTGTGTGCACGGGTGTGCCCATTGCTTAGCTACAGTTAGCAATTCTGACATGGAGGAGCATAAGAAAGAATGTCTATGCAAATCACACCAAATAACAATAGCGTAATGGCAGAGCGTTTGCACAAAGAAGAGGCATTCACGGTTTGAGTCCCACCACTCCCTTTCGTATTTATTTTTTAAATCAGTATATGGAATAATACCTAACATATATGTTTAAACATAACTAAAAAGCAGTGAAATGGCCAATGTATCAGTGAATAAAATAAATATTTTAAAGGATCCCAGTATAAAATTCCCTGCAGTTAAGCAGCGCTTCACCCAGCACAATATAGTTGCCCCTAGCTAACTCGCGCTTTACCCAATGCAATGTAGTTTCCCATAGCTAAATCGCGCTTTATCCAGCGCAAAATAGTTGCCCATAGCCAAATAGCGCTTTACCCAGTGCAATCGGTTTGTGTGGAGGTGTGCGCCGTGCCAACCAGCGCACCGTCGGGCAACATGGAGCAACGTAGAGCAAAGTTGCTTAAACACAGCCACGCCCCCTAACCTGTCTGGACAGTAGTAAAATAAAATGCAATGATAAGGTTTGAACCCAGGACACTGTGCACCATAAATCAAAGTACTGAACCACTAAGCCACGACAGCTTAGGATAAACATCCACTGTTAACATATATATAGTAATAAATGTTTGATTAACCATTGCTAAGCAGGTCTGCAGTCAGCCGAGAATATTCAAAAATGGACAATCACAGAAAAGTGCGGGAAATGCGGCATATTTAAGCCGCATAGGCGGGAATACTCGCCATAACTGATTGTAGCTCCCATCTGCAGTTAGAATGTCTGGTGCTGGAGAGGGTACAAGCTTTTGAGCACAACGCTGGGGCATCAAGGAGTCAAGATATATGGTTTGGCTCCTAGTCCATCGGCATGAGACTCGACTCCTGCAGGGCCATTTCCAAGGAATGGACTATGAGGCGGAGGCTTGGAACTGGTTAGCTCATGAACTCACCAGTGTCACAGGCATCCCTCGGACTGGTGAGCAGGTCCGTCACCACCATGCAGACCTGAAGAGGCAGAAGCAGGACCTTCTGAACCAGTGGATCCAGGAGGTCCATTAAATGCGTGATGCCCCACTACTAAGTAGGTAGCCATGGAATGCAGTATGTAAGACAAGCTAATATAGTCTAAATAATGGATGGGTATGTCTCAATATCCCTTTATTTACTCCACAACTGCAGGTGCTCATGCTATGAATCAGCAAGCCTATGCAGATAGGCTGCTAAGACTGCACCACCAGGCAGGTTAGTAAATATTCTGCATGTATTATTACATGATATATGTGAGTGAGCATGACAAAAGTGTTTAAGCCCAATAATACAGCAATAAAATGTCCTGATTAAATCCTCTACATGTACTGTTATATAACAAATGTCAGTGAGCCAGAAATAGAGTGTACTAACCCACCAATCAAGGTAAAATAAGTCTGGAATACTATCCCTGCATGTGCTGTCATAACATATAAATGAGCAGGCCTGAAAAAGAGTGTTGTAACCTATCAAGAAAGGTATAATATGTCCTGAATATGTCTTCCATATGCATTGCAATAACAAGTAAAGGAGAGAGCCTGTAGAAAAGAGTGTTCAATGTAAGTAATAAAGGTATAAAACTTGGAGTGTGTCTCTGTCACTTACTTTGAAATGTTGTTGTACCCTTGCAATAAAAAAATAGTACTGTTGTATTAGGTGCTGTCAACCCGCAGTTGTGCAGTCCCATAGGAAGTGGATGAAGGAAGTGGCAGTAGCTGTGAAGCATAAAACATTCATTCCCTGAATAAATCCTCTGCATGTACTGTTACATATCATAAGTCAGATAGCCAGGAATAGAGTGTAGTAACCCATGAATAAAGCAAAAACATGTCTGAAATACTATCTCTGCATGCACTGTCATAGATAAAAAGTGAGTGAGCCTGTAAAACAGTCTTGTAACCTATCAATAAAGGTATAACATGTCCCGAATAGGTCTACTGTATGCAGTGTAATGTCAAATAAAGGAGAGAGCCTGTAGAAAAGAGTTTTAATGTAAATAATGAAGGTATAATACTTGCAGTGTGTATGTGCCAGTTACTCAGAAATGTTGTTGTACCCTTGCAGTGAAGAAATGTTACTCTGTTGTGGTAAGTGCTGACAACCCCCAGTAGTGCAGTCCCATATAAAGTGGGTGAAGGAAGTGCCAGTAGCTGTGAAGTATGCAACAGTCCTCAACAGTTGTGAAATGGCTGACATGCATAGGTAAATCTGGCACACGAGTAGCCTGTCAAGGTGTTTCCCAGAAATGTTAGTGTGCTGCCTGAAAAGTAGGGTTGTGTAGAAAACAAGTGAAAAAGCCATGTGAACACATCCAGATGTGCAGATACATAAACAAGTAAATTTAATACATGTATATAGCAGTAACATCTGCATCCTGGACAATTACTATGTCAGATATAGGTCAGGTATATCATGAAGTAGCAAAACCCATAACGCAATCAAATGCATATTGCCTAGTGTAAGAATACATGTAGGGGATATACACCTGCAGTCAATAGGAATGTAGCGTACAGTTAAAGTACTAATAAGATGTTAATGGAGGTTTCTTTTTACACCCTACTCCATGTGCATAAACAATGCAATTCCACACCTCAATGGGTATGTTTAATCTCATAACATTTGTTGGGACATATGTTCTATTGTTATATAAAATCTGCACTTACTTTGATGCATGTCCCCTGTTAAAACACCGCAATCTTGGTGGCCTGTTGCCACCAATCATCCCTGCATGCTGTTGTAATGTCCACTGTCGTTCAATACATGCATGTGTTATGCTTGCTTTTCAACTGTTGTAGCCCTGGTGTGTTGGGTTAATGGGAATATTACTGCATGCTGTTACAACTAACTTGGAATGCTGTTGTTTATGTTGTAATTAAACACACCTAATCCAGAACGTATTGGAAGGCCGGTCCCAGCGGACCCACCTGTCCCTCCTCAGCTGGCAGTTGCACCTGGCACCAGCAGGTCTATTTCCCAGCCCGGGCCACCCTCCTCCATAGGTCCTGTGCCACCTTCAGGTGGAAGCGCTGCAGGGGATGGGGCTCCCCCCCTGCAAGCGTGGGTGGAGAAGGGCCTCCTGTCACCCTCCAAAGGGTCCAGGTTGTGGTGCGTAGGGAGATCCAGCGTTTAGTCGCTGATCCCCTATGCCAGCTCGAGGCAAGAGTGGCGCGACTCACAGGTGAGCCTGCCCCTCCTACGCAGCCCCCAGCAAAGTGACCCTCGGTTCTGTGAAGGTCCAGTGGTGACTGCCCATGGGTGGGCATCTCAGTCCCACTGTTACCATCTGTGGGCTCATGGGCTTGCGATTTCCAAACATCCGTCCCTGTCAATTGTGTTCTCCCACCCCATGTGTCATACTCCACCCCTGTATGCATCTTGTTTGTCTTGTCTGTTTACCTACCCAACCTACCTCCCCAAATATACCTACTTCCTCTACCTCACTTTCCACTCTCCCCTGAAAAAAAAAAAAAGAGCAATCTGTATCCGAAAAAAAATTACGCCCCATACATAGCTTCCCATTTTGCACACATGTCCATTGGACATATACACTGATAAGTCTAATTGGCAGTACAACAAACTATGTTGTCCTCACCCCTCTCTCAGGGATGGAAGGTTTCATATTTCACTCCAAATCTGCAACATATGCACAACTGTTGCTGGTAAAGAAATGGGCAGCTATGGACCTTCCCTACACCCATCCTGCACATCCCGAGCTTGTTTTCCTACTGTCTTTCCCTCTTTGTGCCCCCTTTTTCACCACTCTCCTATCTCCCCATTTTCTTTTCTTTCAAAGAAATTAGCATGGGGGTTAGTGGGAGTAAGCACTTTTAAGCAGTAGTAAGCGGGATTAAGAGAGTGCACGCATGTGTACGCTTAGCTAAGCGTCGCGCAAACCCGTGCAAACCCACTTACAACTGCTTAAAAGTGCCTTAGTCACTCTATGGCAAGACCCTTGTTCTGCTGAGCAGCAAAAGAAAAAACCTTTGCCAGTCTCGAACCCCAGACCATTGACACAATAGACTGCATGAATTACCTCTAAGCCACAGCAGATATACAAATAACTTGGTTCTGAAATAAATACATCATGCATTACAATGATGGAATGTAAATGGAAATTAGGAACGGTATAACACAAACACTTTTCTGTGGGTCTTTACCAGCAGTGGTTGTGGAATTGCATGACATGACTGTGAAAGGAGAACCAGCCATCCTAGCAGGGAATAATGTTACAGTAGCACCTTACAAACACCACACAGTATTAGACCAGGATAAATACTGGCCACAGGAATACAGTGCAATGACCACATTTGTATGGCAGTTAATTGTGTAAGTGAGAAAAAAGTATATACTCCCATGTATCCTGTGTTAGCATTTGGAGGGGTGCATACATGTCTGCACTGAGATGTGTGTACTGGAAGCAGCAACATTCAGGTTTGATTACAACATACATATGGCTACAACCCTAGCATCAGATAAGAGACATATACCAACCTTCAGACTGACACAACGGTGTCCAGAGCAAACAAGCATGGGCCCCAACTTGGAAATCTGAAAGGGCTATGCCTACCTAACCTAGCATTTTATAGCAGTGGGCTGCAATCACAGTGAGTAATGCAATCACCAAACAGCAGGCTGCATGCAATTACTGTATGGTGGGCAGCAATTGGTGCAGAGGCTGTCACATGCACGTGCAGATATCTAGAAAAGCAGGCTGTACCTGCAGTCCACACATGCAATTATATCATTGCAGGTGCTGTGAGATAGAGAGCGAGAGAGAGAGAGACACGGACACAGACACAGACGGAGACAGAGATAGAACAGTGAGAAACTGAGACCAAAAGTTAAATAGAGGGCAAAATCCCAAAACAAACCACCAATAAAAAAAAAACTACAAAACCGTAACACATGGAGCAGGGAAATACAAAGGTAAGGTATGTAACTCACATGTATGTGTTGTTATGTTGTAGATGTTCCTGAAGAGTACTCTACACACTGCAAATCATCCATGTGTGGCAGCAGTATGTATCTATCTGTATCTGCACATGTGCATAGAGCAAGGGACATACTGCAACAGTTAGTGAAGGGTGGACAGATATCTGTCAGTGAAGGTTGATATGTGCATATATCCATGTAGGTCGTAGTGTGTGGCCTAGAAGACAGCATGCAGTGCGCAGGAGCGGCCTTAGGTCAACTGGTGCCCTGGGCAAAAGGGCTCCATGGTGCCCCCTACCACACTTCCTGGTGCCCCCATCCTTGTCTTACTGCACCACATAAATAGTGGAAAAGCACCCCTGCTAGAGCGGTGCCCTAGGCGGCCGCCCAGTAGGCCTATGCCTAAGGCCAGCTATGGTAGTGTTGATATATGTCATGTGGTGGTTAAATGCTGTAGGACAGATTTGTCAGATCTGCTGTGTTACATACCGTGAGGCCTGCTAATGCTACAAGGGCTGAGGACACCCACATGCATTCTACACAACACTGTGCAATTTAATCACATACCTGTACATCCCGCAACTGTCGCATAAGTGATATCCCCACCATGAAAGGGGGATTGTACATGTGCCTATATGTACATCCATGTGTACAGCAATGGATGTGTACATGTATGTGTATATATATATATATATATATATATATATATATATATATATATATATATATATATATATATATATATATATACATATAGGGTGAGAGAGAGAGACAGAGAGACATGGGGTCATATGTACCACAACAGGTATGTGGTGACCAAGGCATGGACCGTAGACAAGTGTTGATACTGCAGTGCCATTCCACCTTCCCAAAACAGTGTACTATTAACTACCACATAGGTAGAGATCTACCTAACAGTGAAGTTGTGATAAGGGAACATGGGACACAGGTGGACAATAGCCTCCACTTTGATGAAGTCAGTGCCACACTACACCTGTAATCTGTCTGTGTGGTATGTGTCATGACAACAGGTGTGTCATCTATAGAAGTATAGGGTAGAGTACCCCTCTACTCATTACAATGCCCTGTGTGGTATGTACTTCACATGACAACTACACCAGGTGAACAGGCTACAGACAGACCTCCCAAAAGGTAATACTGGCCACAAACAGATGCCCTATGCAGACTGACTCACAAAACCACAACTACACTGTATTGCATACTGGCCACACAGAGGTGACCTCTGCCGGACATACAGAGGTATGTCACACCCATAGCTGGGTGACATCCACCATGGCAACATATCACAATACCTCGGGGATACACGCTCTAAGGCCCTAAACCTTGTCAGCTCACTAAACAGCACATGCTGGAGGGATAGGTTCCCATCTCAGAGATATGCCATACACTGGGATAGACCACATAGCAATAGCAAACAAGGCTCCTCATTAGCAGTTGTTATAAATACTCCTGATGATTGTGTGGGAGATTGGTAATACACCCCAGAAAATACCTCTGTGGTTCAGGTTGGCAGGGGCAAGTGAAATAAAAGTACATTTGTGTCAAAGGCCAGGGTAGCATATGGCTAGGCTGCCGTAGGCCCTAGGGCCAATAGCATATTACCTACCTATGACACTAGGCACTCACACATATACTTAATGCAATAGCTGCTATGTCAGGTTGAATAAGTGTAACGCTGAATGTGTGCAAGGTCTGTAAAGGTGTGATAGCTTAGTGTGATGTTGTATCTGACATGGTAGTGCCTATCCTAGCTGTGAGGACAGCAACCGATGTGTAATGTACTGTTAGGCAGACATATTAGTATGGCATATGATGTGATGTAGTTCTCCGTTGATGAATGTGGTGTCTCATTGTAGGCTAAAGCAATTCATGTATGCTTAGTGAGTGGTACTGCTGGTGAATCCATCACCAATATGAGCTGTAGTACTGCCTGAAGCTGTAGGCCTAAACAGCACAGTATAGTGTGCGTTCACATTGCTTGGAAACACTGTCATGTGTGTTTCCTGTAGTCTGCACAGAGGACAGAATGCAGGCATAAGGGTGTGTACGTAGTGGCACACAGTACCATATGGTACACAGGTAATGCTCATCTGTGTTGGCATACAGTGGTGCGTTGTATGTTTGCCTGATGTGTGTGTGATTATGACTGTACAATGGCTGCAATCATATGTGTGTTACAGGGTTAACGTGTGTAGCCAGCAACATATATAGTCTGTTACAGCAGTATGCCACCTATAGTAACAACTGGACACATCTGTTAGGCAGGGCTATGGCATCAATGACTAGGGTGGTTGATTGGTACTACTGTACCTGTACTTTACATCCATTGCAATAGATGACATCTCTGTTCGTGCATTGGTGTGATATACACCCCTGTCTTGAGGTTGTGCAATGTGTCACAAACAGTGTGTCGGGTACTGTTGTATAGTGGTGTGATATATAGGGTCTGCCAGGCAGTGTTAGTTAGTTGTGGCCTGAGAACCAATAAGTGGTACTGAACGTGTGTAACCTCTGACAGACAATAGGATGGTATACATGTCAATAAAGTGATATCTGTGGGTAAAGGTGTAAAGTGTGCCACAGGACACTCTCATACATATTGTTCATATCTTTTTCAGCCAGATGGCCCACCAATGCAACCCAGCATACACAGCAGATGAGGAAGAGGTGATACTCGGCAGCCTATTTCAGCGGTACACAATGCTCTTCTCCAGAAGCAGCCAGCACCAGCAGGAGGGGACTGCACTGTGGCAGGAACTTGTTCGTCGGGTAAATGACATAGGCATGCATAACCGGACATATGAGCAGGTACACCATCACTGCAGTGATTTAATTAGATAAGTCTGGCGGCGTGCGTCTGATATCCAAAGACAGCAGCTTGCCACAGGTGGTGGGGTGGCCATTCATCCACCCCTCACCAGAGCGGAGGAGCTGCTTCTAAGCATGGTGGCTCCTGGACAACAGCTACATCAACCTCTGACATGTGTTGTAATGGAGGCCAGAGCCACCCAGCACATCCACCTGGAGCAAGCAAAGTAACATGCCCTATCTGTAGACTACAGTTAACTGTATTGTTAGATTATGTGTACATGAGATGTGTACTGTGTGTTTAGCAGTTCCGCTGCCTAGTTTTGTGCAATACGGATAGTTTGAATAATATCCCTACACCTGTGACTGTTGACTGTTGTTGTACTGCAGTTTAGCATACCCACTGTAGCAATGCCACAGTTGTGGCCACTGACGAACCCTCTCATATTCTCGTAGGTCACTCTTGTGTGATGGCAGGACAGCCGATCTATGCTGGTGAGTGTGTTATACCTGCAATGTTGGTAATGAAATATGCATGTCATAGGTGAGGTGTAGGCCATGTACATGTAACACACCTATGAATAATGCATGCCATGCATGTTTGCTGTGAGACATTGCACAGTTCAGTAATGTCAGTAGCTGCCTCAATGACATGCAATACACAGAGCATGACACACAGTTGTGGCAACCCCGTACTGTACATTGGATAGACATAGTTGCAACACCTGTACACAACATAACACATTTATCACATGCAGTACACAAAGTCATGCTACGTATGGCGTAACCACACACCCACTGTAAGGTCACACTTCAGTATCCCACATTTCATCCACACACACATGATGTACCTCAGGGGTAGAGGCCTATCATGGGGCTGTGCAACACTCTTCAACACATAACACAGTCAAGTTAGGCAATGCTCCCTACTGGGCACCTCATACACCCACGTACAAAGTGGCTGTGTAATAGTGAATGTATCCACGGCACTGCAGTTTAGGTACAGCATGGGAGGTGGTGGTCTGTCACACAGTAGTAGCCATGAGTGACCACAAGATGCATGATGATGATGATGATGATGGCACATGGTACTACACCCCATCCAGTTACAGTGACCACAGTACTACACATAGCAGTCTTTGCTGTGCACCTCATTGTTCTGTGTGTGCAAACATATGCACCTATACACACCATGCATAGTATGTTGTGTGTGTGCTTACATATGCTAGTATACACGTTTTTCACAACAGTTGCCATCTGTACAAAGAGTCACATATATGTCCTGGAATGCTATTGGGTGTATATGTCACATGACACACATTGGGTATGTGTGGTGTTTAATGTTGCAGTCATGTAGCATGCCATGTCATGACTGGCACCAACATATCTGCAATATGTCCCACATGCACCATAACCACTGTGCAATGTCCATGTCGTGCATTGGGATTCCTTCACGTCTACATGCACCACTCATCCCATGTCTGTACATTGCATGCATTTGCTACACCTGTGCCCACTATTATGTGCTATGGACACAGACACTGTCATCAGACATGGCAATCTATGTGTCACACAGATAACACATGCAGCAATGGTATGTATACCATTGAGTGATGGTGCACATAACATTACAGAGCAGATAATACTTGCACAGCAATGTTGTGTCCATGTACACATTGTGTTCCAGGGTGTCGCCAATCACTGAACAACTGCACACATGCATCAAAGCCATGTATAATGTCATTAGATAGGGCTGTCTACACTTGCACTGCATGGTGTTGAGCAACACATGGTCTGCCTGCTGACACATGTGTGGTGACTGTTTGCCTTGTGATACTGTCACCCACCATCACCTACTATTGTGTATGTGTTGGATTGCTGGTGTGTGTGTGTATGTGCTGTGGTGAGCAGTGTATTTCTCTGCATGTGTGCATGTGTGCATGTGTGCATGTGTACATGTGTTCATGTGTTCATGTGTGCATGTGTGCATGTGTTCATGTGTTCATGTGTGCATGTGTTCATGTGTGCATGTGTGCATGTGTTATGTGTGCATGCGTGCATGTGTGAATGTGTGCATGTGTGAATGTGTTCATGTGTGCATGTGTGCATGTGTTCATGTGTGCATGTGTGCATGTGTGCTAACATCATGTACAGATTGTAAAGTGTGTTTCCGTCTTCCTTCCACAGGTGCTGAGTTAGGGGTGGCTGAATGCAGCAGGGAACCTGATGTCACCGCCACTAATAGTGGAGATGATGAGACATGTATTGTGGCACAGGAAGTTCTGACAGGGTCTGTCGTTGGTCCACCAATCAACAGTACACAGCGGTCAACCCCATCTATGCACACACTCATACTGCCAATACATCCCTCGTCACCAATGGCTGTAGCTGAGGGACAGCATACAGTTGGCATTGACCAGGAGAGTGTGGTACCTATGGCACGTGCATCCCCTCACAGCAGCCATAGCCAGATTACTGGAACGGTACCACAAAGGCGGATGTCCATGGGTTCTCTGGGGAGCACCTCTGGTCGTATTGCCCCTGGCAGACATGCCCCCGGAGGTATTACAACCTCCAGTATGTTCCAGGCTGTAATGCAGGCACAGGCACGTATGGAATGGTACACCTGACAGGGACTAAGGGTGCAGAGGACCCATTACACTGCTATCAATGACAGCATCTGTGACCTTGCCGGTGCCATCCGGAATTACCCCGAAGTCATTGATAGCCGTTGGAGGGAGACATTAGATGTCCTCCACAATGTGTTAGCCATGAGCCAGGACCATGCGGGATGGATGAGAAGCTGACGCGGATGCATGCCAGCAACAGCATCAGCTGGCAGTCGTCGCGGACGGACCACGGATCACAGCCACTCCCGTAGTGGCAGTACCAGCCCCAGCATTGCTGGGGCTGGCCTGTCCATTGACCGTCCTACTAGACCATGAGCACGTGGCACTGGCCAGTCCCAGCAGGGACATGGGTCCAGTCATCATACCTCTGCCTCTGATGATAGCACCCAGTCAGGGTTGGTACCCGATACTGCCCGTAGCACCCCTGCTAGGCACAGGTACTGTGTCCATGGCCAGAGACAGTGATCTTTACAGCCTAGCAGGTACAGTCTGTGGCTGTCCGACAACCGTCCATATATGGCAGCCACATGGTGGAGTTGTGTGCATGCAGACACACACACACATTTACCATACAACTAGGGCTCCCACATACACACACACATTACATCAACATTGGCCCATGCAGTACTGTTGTCCCACACACACACACACACACACACACACACACACACACACACACACACACACACACACACACACACACACACATACAAGACATGCCAATTGGATGGGTCAATGTCGGGCTCTGGCAAACCTACAACACACCCTGTGCATATGATGACACCTGTGCCACCTCCTGTCATCTGTCACATAGATGCAGGAATAGGCTAACATGGTTCTGATGCACAGGGTGACATTATAGCAGTGTAGCAATAGTAGCAAGTTGCCAACAGGAAAGTGTACTGATATCCTTGTAGGTATATCTGAGCAGGCATTATGCATCACAGCTCTGATAGTCATTGTAGCATTGTTTACACCAGTGTTAGGTCTGAGTATGTATTGTCCACCCATGTGCCACTTGGCTGAAGTGTACAGTGTTGCCAGCATGTGTTAGTGAGTGGACAGTATGTGTGTGATGTGTGCATTACAAATTAGCGGGTGTACATCTGTGAACATGGTGTGTGCGCACTGTCTGCATGTACATGCATAGTGGACACATGGGATGTGCGACATACCCTGTTCTACGCATTGTTAACATCTCATGGTATCTTTCGATGGCCAGTATGCATTCTACTACAGATATGTACTAACATGGGTACACATGTGTGTATGACATGGGTTGGCACTATGCTGTGGGTGATACCGTTGATATCTGTCAATGATCTGCAGTCTGGCAGTATACACCACCTCAACAGCATGACTATAACCAATCATTAGATGATGTTCTGACAAATGACTCACAGTTGTAGGGAACTCAGTAACAGTTGGATCCTTCCAGTACTATACTATAACAGTAACCAGTGGTATTGACCGCCACACATTCCTGGTACCACACCTGTGTGGCATATAGCCCTCTTAGGTACATGCAAACACACTAGGGATATGTCCATCCACATCTGGAAATGCATGCATTGGCCTACACTGCATTCCCCGGATGGGACGCATATCCTACACAAGGGTAGCATACAGACAGATACCTGTTGTCCAATACATGCTGTATAGCAGTACGCTGTCCATGGCATAGTCATCCACATTTACTATACATACTATCCCGACAGTACCACATAGGTGGTAGCCCTGAACATGTATGTTAGGTACCAATGTGTAGAGACAGACACATGTTATGTCATCTGTCCCTTGGTATCCACATATCCATAGGTATTGTGGGGTCCCTCGGTGTTTCACATAACACATTAGGGGCCTGCATGCATATCCACAGGGCTGGTGCACACCTATAATGACTGTCCATTATTGCCAGTCGTTGTTGTGTATGAACATGTTTGACATATACCCCGGCAATTACCCTCACTCACAGTACTCTATAGTACATGTCATGGGTGTGTGTGGCAGGGATGTCCTTGGCCATGGATCACTACACTGGCCGGTCTTGATGCATACATACATATGCGACCTATGATCTGAGAAGCAGCGGCACAATCTGCCGGAGGTTACAAATGTATTCATGTAGTATGCAGGCTTCACACCTATGTACTGATTGAGGTCATATGTACACAAATTTATTTAACACGCAGATACCCGATGTGTACAATGCACATACTGTTTGAAACATATGTCATACTGTAGTAAAAGCAAAACCCACAGTGCATTGACCAGCTGTGGCACACACATACACACACACACACACACACACACACACACACACACACACACACACACACACACAGTTGGCATTTGCAGGACTCAAACCCCTACATAACTATGTTATGATGCTAGAGAGATACGCATTAACACAGCGCACTATATGCATTATTGTGTGGTTTATATATATATATATATATATATATATATATATATATATATATATATATATATATATATGTAGGTACCATTCAGAAGATTAAGTCAACAGAAAGTCAAACTTCATGTTGTCGAGACCACATGATATACTTTCTGAAAAGGCAAACAACAGAAAACAACAAAAATCTATGTTTTTTGAAGAAGCCAAGCCACCCTGCACTCTCCTACCCCCTGTATATTAAATATACCAACTCCAAAATTGTATTATAGTGGGGAAAAGGGTACATTCCCTTATCACAACTATGTCATGATCTCCATTCAAAAGCTTTGACATTTCAAAAAGTCAGTGATATGGTCTCGACCATATAATGTTTGACTTTCTATTGACTTAGTCTTCTGAACCAGACCCATATATACATATATATGTGTTTATTTGCCATTGTAAAGCCATTTAAAATGTTGTGATTTGCATTGTTGAGTCATAAAATGAGGAAACTGGATGACTAATGACACCCATACAAACCCGCAGACCAGGGTAAAAAATGCACATGACTATACATTTTCAAACCATCATTGAACTTGTGTTTGGAGTGAAAAAGGCCTACTTCTACTCCTTACATGCCTTGAGTAGCGCACAACTGTATGCTTTGGAAACCTGCAGTAAGATAATTGCTATATGAGCAATGCTACACAACATGTTCCTGTGCAGACAGATGCAGCTGGGTATTGCCCCCACAGGGTTATCCTCCCATGCAAGGACTGTTACATTGTTGCAAGCTTAGTAGATCATGTTGGTTACCCTACTGCACAATTGTAGTACAGATCTATTATAGCCACTGACAGCATTTATATCCACAACAATACCCCACCATACACATTAGCTGAAGTCCTGGTCATTTTTGTTGGTCATGAAAATCCACTGACTATGTACATGGAGGACCTGCAGTTAAATATCTATCTCCACCTGGAAAAGCTTTTCAATACATTTGCACTAATTAAGAGTCATCTCAGACTGTAAATATGAACATATACATATGGTCAGCAACTGGTCACTGATATCTGCTGCAGCCACAGTACAATACCCCACTTGTTTGTCCAAACTGAGAATGGACTGTGTACCAATTGACTCACCCAGAAGCACAAGACAGCTCTACAGATTGTCGTTGTCAAGTTATTTTTGCTTCAAGTCTGCTTTGCATTTTACTCTGGAAAAAGGTTATTGTATCAAACAAGTCAACGCTAAACAGACTTGCCTTATTTTGTTTTTCCAGTTTATGTACCAAATAAACCTGCAGTGAGAGTGAATATGTGGCTGACAAAGCATCTCTGCATGTCATAAGTGTACCATGCACCCACACCATCCCATGTTTGGATTCTTCTGTCTGCACCTGTAACCCATCTGTCTCCCCTCTGCTTATAGAACTTATGTACCTGTCTGTGTATTGTTGTATTCCCTCACAAGGCAAAATAAATTCAAACACAAAACATGTATGGTAACACAATGAACACTGTCCAGTGTTGCGTGCACCCTGGTTATAGACTCAACAGGATGAAAAGGCCCACTGGAAAGCATTCCTGTGTATGTCAGGGGCACCTCTGAGGTGCTCTCCAAGTAATTTGGAGGAACTTATTTTCATTATGGCAACCCCCAACACTGCTTGCTTCATAAGCAGTACACCTCTGTATCCCACACAAATGCCATGATGAATCAAGTAGCAACCATTGCAGCAGCCCCTGTACTGCTCACCCAACTGTATGTAGGTGGCTGTGGAGTCCCCTACAACAAATGCATACATTTAGGCAGAAACGTCCTATTGCATATGGTCTGTGTGCCCTGTTGTCATCACAAAAATAATAATAATAAAAAAGAAGTAATGTTTCTGACACATTCTCCCCATATGCCATCATCCCTTGCAGACTTTCCAGAGGAGTTTTAGGCTTGTCTTTCCTCTCTGGAATGGCATTGTCTTTGTCTACTACTGTTTGCTCATCAGCAAATTTCTTTTGCACAATGAGCACTATTTTATTTGAGTCTGCTTTCATTGAGCAGATTTAAGGCTTGTGCTGTCGCAGTTTTGATAATTAGTTATTTGAAGTTAAGGGTCTTTGAATCATGCATATTATACAATGGTAGGCAATGTAGACATCTCTAGAATGACATGAAAAGGTGCCATTGTGACCTTTGCTGCAAATAGGAAGATGATGTTAGGGAAAGAAGACCAGAGTTTTACAGGAAGTATACGTGACAGGAGGTTAGTACTGTTATTTAGTCTTAACTGGTCATCCATATGTGAGACACTTGAGTCATGGACATTATCTTTTTATATCATGTTCATTACGCTGCTGGCAGGATTGAGGAGAATAAGGTGATTATGGAAAGATTCTCAAAGGGTACATATATGCCAGTGATTTTACAGCTCCACATGCAGACCTGCCTGTTTTTGCAGTGATTTACCTGTCTGCATGTTGCTATTATATGCCTCATAACATGCATACATTCTGAATTAGGCCAACATGCTCTCCCACCCATCCTATCTCTAGATAGTGTCATTGGTGTCAAAGTACTAGCCACAGGTATGACTGTGGATGTTGCACCAACATTCCAGGTGTCATACTGTACATCACACCTAAGTGTTTGGACCCCTTCACTGCTTTGTCCATAGATGTAGCCCTGCCATTAATATAAGGAGCAGCAGCCTGTCTACCCAGCATTATTCTTACACTGTTCATTCCAATCCCTTTTCCATTCACAGAGGATGCAGACAACTATGCTGAACAGTATGCCAGTGCAGTATACAAGCACCTGTACAACTGCATGGACTCAGCCATATCCAAAAGAACTAAAACCTGCTCCTTGAGGAATCACAAACCTGTTTGGTGGACATCCTCTATCAACAGGCTTTACAACAAAAGGCAGAAACTGTTGTCCAAGGGTAAAAGGGAACAAATTCCAAATTGGAAAAACTCCCTTCTCAGCCTCAACAAGCAAATTAGATCACTAGTGAAAACCTCCAAGGCCAATTATGATTCGAAACTAGCCTCCACAACAAAGGGAAACCATAAAGTCTTCTTCAGTTACATCAGGAACCTCCATGGCAAAGCCCAGGTTTGTTCTGAATTAGTACTTAACAGTATCACTTACACTGACCCTTTTGACTTAGGCAACCTGCTATCAGATAGATTCAGTGCAAACTTCACCCCCCTGTCCCCCCCAAATGCCCTTTTGACATCCCCAAAACTTGTCCCGCACCTCACATCTCTATCGTTCAAGTCTTACAGGCCTGATCCAAGGCAAAGAACACAGTTTCCATGGGACCTTATATTATCTCAGGATGTATTCTGCACTGACTCCAGCAAGAACTGACTTCGCCATTGAGCACCCTGTTGAACCACAGCCTAAGTACTGGCTTCATTCCAGCAGAGTGGAGAACTGCCATTGTCATCCCCTTGCACAAAGGTGGTGCCACTACTGACCCTGGAAACTATCACCCCATTAGCTTGACAAGTCTGATCTGTAAAGCCATGGAGCGTATTATTATGGATCTCATAAATAAGGACATAGGCAATCTCCAAGCACTTGACCCCACCCATTTCAGATTTGTTAAGGGCAAATCTTGCCTATTGAACCTGGTTGACTTCTTTGAAACTGTCCCAAGGCTCTGGATGAGGGAAAGTCAGTATACACAGCTTACCTTGACTTGGCCAAGGCCTATGACACAATCACCCACTCGGGCATCATCGAAAAGTTAACTCAACTTGATGTAAATCCCTATCTCATCAGGTGGGTGGCCAACTGGATCACCGACAGGATCCTCAAAGTCAAAATAGACACCTCCACCTCCAATAGCAGACTTGTCACTAGTAGAGTTCCCAAACGATCTGTCCTGGGACTCCTACTGTTTGGCATCTATTTCTCAGTGGTCCAGACAAAGACAAAAGGCCTGTGGCTGACCAAGTTTGCGGACACCTGAAGTTGGGTGCTGTCATTGACTTCCCAAATGTTAACATACTGCAAAAGGGTCTCACAGCAACTAATGGCTGGTTCCAAAGTCATGGCCTAAAGCTAAATGCCAAAAAATGTATCATCATACCATGTGACAAAAACATGCTCCCTATTCATTAGCACATCAACAGCAACCCCCTAAACACACAACCTGTGGTGAGAGACCTGGGCACTCAGGTTGATAACAACCTCACATTCGACCATCATGTAGCAGCGGTGGTCAGAAAAGCCTTTTACTTGGTCCATCTCATAAGTAAAGGGGATTGTATCCAGAAAAAAGGAAGTTATTACCTCTCTATAGTCCTCCCTCATTAGACCAATAATTGAGTATAATGCCCCATTTGGGATGTACCTCTCCAAACATCTGCACCAACTGAAAAAGCCACTGAAATACCTCACAAAGAGAATCCATGGCCTCCAACACCTGTCCTGTGCAGACAGGCTCTAATCACTATCACTCTACTCAGTATCATACAGATTGCTCAGGGGTGATCTGTGTATCACCTACAAGGCAATCTCAGACCTGCCCTACATATTTGTAAGTCTAACTCCTCTCGCACTACCCACTCAAAAGGCCTGGATCTAATATGCAACATCAGCAAAACCTGCTGGAGAGACAGGTTTGTCTCCTAGAGGCTGCCTCGTCTGTGGAATAGACTTCCCTTACACATCAAACAGAGCACCTCACTGACCCTCTTCAAGTGCAGCCTTGATGAGTGGATGGGAAACCAGAAATTTGTCCCAGAGGTTCTATTTGTGTCCCTCACTGACAGGGGAGACAGGTGCTGACTGAGGTTTCTTTTTGGGGATAAACTCTTGGCTAGGCTTGGAAGGGCCCCAGGGCCATTAGACTAGTAACCTCCTATGATCCTATGATCTTATGGTATACTATGGCCATGTTTCCAACATAGCATAGGTTATCAATTACTGGTAGCTATCAAATGCCATGTTATATATGCCCAAAGCCTACTAAATAAAATAACCCTCTTTCATGCCTGGCTCAATCACAACCAACCAGATATAGGTTCATAGGTTCATAGGTTCATACTAGGCTATCTGCCCTGGGGCAATTATAAGCCTAGCCCGATTTTGTATGGCTTATGCCACCCCTTGATTTGAGTACACTGTGCCCTTTTTAAGGTTTAGTTTACTGTGCCTCTGTCTAATAGTGACATGGGAGTAATCCCTGGGACAAACCTATGATCCCCCATCCACCTATCGAGATTCTTCTTGAAGAGATTCAGTGAGGTGCTCTGCCTCACATGAACTGGAATTCTATTCCAGAGCGAAGGGAGCCTCTGGGTTATGAACCTGTCCCTCCAGCAAGTTCTATTTATTTCTGTGCTGAGGTTCAAGCCCCTCAAGCGTGTGGCTCTAAGGGATTTAGATTTACTGAGGTGGAGCATGTCCATTAATTCTGGATTTGACATAGCTTTGTATGTCAGGCATAGATCGCCTCGAAGTAGGCGGTATGCAACTGAGTAGAGCTGGAGTTTTTTTAATCGAGCAGCATATGGCATCTGTTTGAGACCCTTGATCCTCTTGGTGAGATACTTTTGGGGTCTCTCTAATTACTGCAGGTGTCGGGTAAGGTACATCCCAAAAGGGGCATTGTATTCTATGATGGGCCTGATGAGGGATGAATAAAGGGGCACGATTACCTCTCTTGATCTAGATGTGAAACCCTTTGTGATGAGGTGGGTTATATAGAAGGTCTTTCTAACCACTTTGGCAATGTGGTTTTCAAAGGAGAGATTGCTATCAACTTGGGTCCCCAGGTCCCTAAGAACTTTCTCTGTACTTAATGGGTTTCCACCTATGTGGTAATTTGTGGGCACATTGTTTTTGCCAAAGGGTATGACTATACATTTTTTGGCATTTAGCTTTAAACCATGGCACTGGCACCAGTTATCTGTCTCTGTGAGACCTTTTTGAAGGATGTTTGTATCAGCTGGAGAGTCGATTATGGCGCCCAGTTTGCAGTCGTCTGCAAACTTGGTGAGCCATAGTCCTTCCACGTTTGCCTGTACCTCGGAAAAGTATATACCGAACAATAGTGGTCCCAGGACAGAACCCTGTGGGATGCCACTTATGACCGGTGTCGAGTCTGACATGCCTTCACCATTCGATCTACTCCCTTGTCCTCACACTTCCATCAATACATTCCAACTCGCAACCTTACTAACTTTACTCCCACTACTTTCACTGATTCTCTCAAGCTAACCAACTGGAACCCCCTAAAAATTCTTCCTCTAGACAAAGCCATTGACTACTTTAATTCAACATTCCTAACAATCCTTAACTCCCTGGCCTCAATAAGAAATAAAAGAATTAAAACTAAAACCTCTCGTTGGCTCACCAAAGACACAAAAGACACCATGCTACAAAGAGATAAAACCTGAAAAATCTACCTCCGCAATAACCAACCTGATACATTACTAAAATATAAACAGTTGAGAAACCTAGCCAAAAAACAAGTCATTAGAGACAAAAAGTCATACTACTTAAAACTACAAGAAAATCATGCTAATAATCCTAAGCAGTTCTGGAACTCTATTAATTCCCTCTTAAGGCCTGGAACAAAAAACAACCCCTGTCCTGATACTAGCAAATCTGACTCAGAAATTGCCACACTATTCAATATCTTCTTCACCTCCTCTATAGCTGAGCTTACTAAGACCTTTACCTACAATAACCCTCCTCCCCTCCCTGACCAATCCTCCCCTCTCTCCCCTCACCATCCTAATTTTGAACTTAAACCTGTCTCCACCAACCTAATAAAGAAACTCCTCTACAAACTAAAGCCTTGCTTTAATGCCCCTGACAGCATTCCATCCTCCTTCTTAAAAATAGCCTCAGATGCTATTGCTCTGCCTATCAGTATCCTGATCAATAGATCTATACTCGAATCTTACGTTCCCAAACTTTGGTGAACTGCATATATCTTCCCACTCCACAAGGGTGGCAAAAATAACAATGTCTCTGACTTCCGCCCTATAGCCATCCTCTCCCCTATCTCCAAAATTCTTGAAAAATGCATCCATCTACAGCTCCTACCATTCCTTACCAAATACCAACTACTTTCCCCCACCCTTTCCTTCCGCACAGGACATAGCACTAACTCTGCCCTTCTCTCCTTCTTACATACTGTCAATTTAGCCCGTGACTCTGGTCATTTAGTTTCTTCCATCCTGCTGGACCTATCTAAAGCTTTTGATACAATCTCCCATACCCACCTCCTACATCATCTCTCTAACCTTAACCTTTCCCAAGAAACCCTTTCTTGGTTTTCCAGCTATCTTTCAAATAGATCCCAAGCAGTGAAATGGGGCCAAGCCACTTCCTCTTTCCACCCTACTCCCACTGGAGTACCCCAAGATTCCATACTAGGCCCTTTGCTATTCAACATCTTTATTAATGACTTCCGTAAAGCCATTCCCAACTCCAAAATTGTCCAATACGCCGATGATTCCACTTTGTTTGCAGCACCACTAACCTAGCTGAGCTCCAATCTCTGACTCAAAATGCCTTCTCTACCACTGAAAACTGGATGCTCCTAAACCACCTGTCTCTTAATGCCAAAAAAAAAACAAGATCCTTCTATTCTCCCCTTCCAAAACTTCCCCTCTAGATGAAAACTCCCTTCATATCACCAGCCTTAACAACTCACAAATAGAAATCGTACACTCTGCCAAACTTCTCAGTGTTACTATAGCCAATCAGCTAAAATTTAGCTCCCATATTCAGCAGAATATCAAAAAAACACACATAAAACTTGGCCTACTTTACAGAAACAACCACTTCCTCTCTCCTTCCTCTAGGCTAACTCTTGCCTCTACCTATCTTCTTCCCTCCCTCATGTATGGCTCTCCCCTGTTCTCTAACTTATCTTCCACACTTACCTCCAAACTAGAGATATGCTACAACAAAATTGCTAGATTTGCCACCAGTGCCGAATCCTCCTCTCACCATTGCAATTCCCTTCACTCCCTAAACTGGCTTGAACTCCCCAACCTTCTTGACTTTCATCAGTTGACCACAGTCCACAAATTATTATTCCAACCCTCAAACTGCCCCGCACTATCCAACATACTGCAACCATATTCCCCTTCTAGACCTCTCAGATCTTCTCACCAAAACCTGCTTACCATTCATAAACCTAAGCGCCCAGCAGGCCAGCTTCTCATATCCTTTACCCTAGCAAAAAAATGGAACGCTCTGCCCTCCTTTCTATGGACCTGCAATAACCTCAATAACTTCAAATCTCAACTTCATTCTTACTTCTTCCTAAACAGGAAATGTAACTGCACTCTTCCATCCTTGCCTCTCAAACCCTCCTCTCCCTTCACTCCTGGCTAACCTCTCCCCTTCCTTACCCTACTCTCAATCACTTATTTGTTTCTCATGACTAATTATTACTTCCAACTACTTCACTGTATACTCATTTTCTCCTAAACTTAATTGTAAATGTATTGATTGTTTACTGCTTTGGAGATTGAACCATATTGTTTGTATTTTTATGTATTTTTTTTTTACTATGCATTTTTTACTATGATTGACAAACATGTGTCTAATAAACTTACTGTGGAGCTTTTCTCCCTGGGCCTCCACTGAAAATAGGCTCCCCAGCCCAGTGGACCTCCCCAGTAATCAAACGGAATAAATAAATAAATAAATAAATAAATATGACTGCCAAAGTTGTCTATTGTCTGTGTTTATGGCACTTTTTTGTCTTCCATGGATGTGTACCTGTGGCATGGTTGCCATCTCATTATACAATGCAATATCCAGTAGACTAGGTATACCACTTTCTTGTTTCTCCCTAGGGCACTTCACAGGGCACTGGAGGTGTTTCCATCCAGCTTCCATGACTCTTGAGGTCATGCTTTGCACTGCATGAGCTGTTGTCATGATATACACACACGGGGACTGTTGAGGTGGTATGTCATCCTGTACCTTGATGCACACTGCTTGCAGAAGTACCCTTTAATCTGACAGTTATATTGTTTATGTTACCATTACATAACTAACAATATATTACTTCTCCAAGTATTGTTATGCCAGACAGGTTTTGATATTGAGAATCTCTCACTTTTTAATGTAATTTTTATATTTATTGCTTTTTTTCCATTTATCCTTCAATTTTATACAGTGTCTGCCATGGTTATGGCTGAGCTGTTGTAGTGGTCACCTCACCGTTCATTTGCCCTGCCATCAACTGCTGTGTCTCCAACTCTCTACAGACCTACATATTTGCACAGTGGCCTCTGGTGGTTGGTCGCCAGTGACAAATGTAGGTTAACCAACAGGGAACGCTACCAGTTGGTCACAGTATGTCACCTGTTATGAATTGGAGGGTGCGGTATTGGTGCAGGATGGATTGGCAGCTAAATGTCAGCATTGACTACCTGGAGTACATTCTTCTGCAACAGGCAGAGTCACATCACTGTCTGGACCAGCCCAGTGGGCCAACAGTAGCTGGATACAGCAAGGAGGGCAATCTTGTTTGTGGCCAACCTCTGGTTTGGTGTGGCACTGAGCAGTGCAGCAGTCACCTGTCACTTTACCCTATACCCAGTTATAGTGTTCCACCTAACTTGTATCAGCACCTACTATGTTAGTCTTTGCCTGACGTTAAGTTTCTTTGCTTATTTGTTTGATTATCCCTACTACTATCCCTATATCCTCTTTTCTGCCTATACCTTTCCCTTGCTATCTTCCCCATTACCCTTACTGGAAAAGAGAAAAATGGGCATCTGACCCATAAAAATATCCTTGTTTCCCCTCTCCCATCTCAGTCCTCCCTTGCTTTTGTCCTTCTGTTTGCTTTCCTGCTAGCTCTTCCCCCTTTCATATCCACCCATTCTTTCCCAGTTATGTAAATTCATTAATTTTAGTGAATTTGCTGTGAAGTCATTATTTTTTTGTCAGCTGTGTTCATAGTGATGAGTTATTGGGCATGTGAATGTGCAACATTGTGAGCATGCTACATCCATACACGCTAATGACATTATTAGATCACATGATGTGCATCATACAATGCCAGTCATTATGTGACCCGTGGAAGTTTTGACAGTGCATTCCTTAATGAGTTCATCTCTGTCACATAGCAATGCCTGTACTTAACTAAATAGCACTGGGCCACAATGTACTACTTTGACCACACAATTTTGCCATTTGAAAGCCACATAAGCAATATTTCTGAATCTTAACCACAGATTATTATTCCATATTTCACTACACAGATACACAGTCTAGTTTGCAAGTTTTGCTAAGGCACACAAAGTCTTCTCAGATAGGGCTTTCTCCTCCAGTGAACTCAAACTCTAAATGCTTTAATTAGGCACACATAGGTGGGATTTCCTTATAACCAGAATTAAATAAATTGTATTATACATGGTTAAATAATGTAATATGTTTTCTTTTTAGCTAAATGGGCAGGCTGGCAATGATTATCACATTTTTGTACATTCAGTCTATAAACACTGCGATGCTTTTGCATGGATTCTTCTTAAGAGTCCTTACTACAACTTATCGTCACTACAAACTACTGCTTGAGAAAGTGTACCTTTACAAAGTTCATTCTCAAAACTGTTCATCTTGATTTCAGCTCATGGAGAATGGAATGTTCTTTACTTTCTCAGTAATAAAGGTCATTATCTAACTCACTCTGCAGTGAGTTTTCAGTGTTACCTTTTGCTGCTTGACAACAGGATTATGCCTGACAAAGAATATGAATAAGAAATTATAGTCTATGTTATCTAAAGCTTCTAACAGGTAAAAGAAAATGCCATCCATTGTTTCAGCCACATACATTGTCTCATGAACAATACCAATAATTTTATTGATTTACTTTTTCCCAAGGATCGTAGAATCTTAGGAATTACAAGACTTTTAAGAAATTACCTGTGTCTGGCATACAAGGCATCCGGAATCCATTACTGATGGATTTACTGCACATCAGCAAGTTGCAAGCTCACCCACAGCTACCAGCACTAAACTTTCTATAAAGGAAACAAAAAGCTGAGTACTTAATCTAAGCATAAATAACTCAGTACTTGAAGAGCTGATCACTTTTCCAGGCATGTCCAAAGGTTAGTTTCCAATGGTTTCTCCCGTTAACCTGGTGAACATGGGCATCCTGAGGAAATGTGGCAATTGCCTCATGTACACAGACAACCCTCTCCTCCTACCTCCAAACACATCCACTTGTGAGAGATGCAAGTACATAGCCAAACTTGAGGCTTCACTCTCTCAATCCAAGACTGAGTCAGCCAGTCAGGAGGAGAAGGTTAACATACACATCACAGAGAACACATAGCTCCCTTGTTTACATACCACCACAATCACATAGTAACAGGAAACACACAACCACTTTCGCGGAGGCTCTCTTAAAAAGTCTGCGCAAACAACAGAGACCTCCAAGGCACAAATGCAAGTAAACATCTCATCCAAGCATAACCCATAAGACACATAGCCCACACAAACAGTGTGCCACTCAAGCTAACCCCCAAAGGCAGAACAAAGTACCAAACACATTAGTCATAGGTGATTCAATTGTGAGGCACACTGACGTCCCACTCACTAGGCTAAATAAGAAGAAAGTCATGATCAGCTGCCTGTCAGGTGCCAGGATCTGCCACATAACGCATGCACCTGGGTCTCTCCACAGCAAGTACAAATATGACTCCATCATTGTACAAGTTGGTGTGAATGACCTAAGATGTACCTCCCTGGACAACATGAAAAGACACATGGAGGAGCTCTCTGATCTTGTAGCCCAGGCAAGTATGACCCTAGCCTTGAGTAGATCCTGTCATCACCAAGAATGATACCACAGTACAAGCAGAAAATGACTGGCTTCAACAATTGGCTAAGTTTCTGGTGTCATTCTAAGGGGATCCAGTATCTGTCTGCTTGGGATGACATGATAGACAGACCTCGATGCTTTGCCAGAGACGGCCTGCATCTGTCATCCCTGGGATTCTGGATATTGGCCAAGGCCCTTGCCACCCTATAGTGCCTTTTTTAGGCAATGCTCTAAAGATAAATTTACCATCATAACATCTGCTAGCAAACGCATTCTAAGTCTTATGCTACTCAATGCTAGAAGTCTAAACCTCAAAATGCACTCGCTTGAGTCACTCCTCAAACTGGAGCACATCGACATCTGTGCAGTAACAGAGACCTGGTTCAAGGCTCCTGAGAGCACCCCTGCACTACCAGGTTACAATGCATATCACACCTTTCGGCCCCCTAATCTGAACCAAAGCTCTAAAGGATGTGATGACCAAACCCCCAAAGGCGGAGGTGTATCCATCTTCATAAAAGATACACACACCTCCAGACTTGTTGCCCAACATAACACATCAGAAATAGTTCAGGTACAGTTAACACTGGACAAAACTGCAGTCCATGTTGTAGCCTGCTACAGATCCCCCACAATGTCCCAGGACTGCCACTCTGCATTCCTGGACACTCTGGAAAACATCAAAATTCAACCTAATACCCTTATACTGGGAGACTTTAACTACCCCTCCATTAGATGGAACAACTACTCCTACTCCAACTCTTTTAACCAACGCTTCCTATAATTCATCAACTCCAATGGCTTAGACCAACTCATGCTCACGCCCACTAGGGGAAAAAACATTCTTGACCTAGTCATTACAAACATGGGGGACCACTGCTCTACTCCTATGATAAACCCCTCCCTGTTTCACAAGTTAATTACCATTGATATCCAAATCCCACCCTCACCCCCGAAAAAAGAAACCACAGTGAAAAACTTCTCCAAAGCTAACTTTGAGCTTCTAAGGACAGAAGTGGCAAGCTTTACGTCATCCATAGAAATGAGGGACAGAAGTTTGGCTGCTGAATCTTACACCAAGGCACTGTATGAGCACTTACACAACTGCATAGATAGAGCCATACTAAACAGAACCAAGACACTCTCCTCTAAAAAAAAGAAAGCCAATCTGGTGGACCCCTGCTATTAACAAACTCTACAACAGAAGGAATAAACTGTTGCAGGGGAAAGGTAAAGTCCAATGACTGGAAAAATTCCTTTGGAAATCTCAGTAAAAAACTGAGATCCCTCATCAACCACCAAAGATAGTTATGAAAATAAAATTGCTACAGATACTAAGGACAACCACAAGGCTTTTTTTAGCTATGTCAAGAATCTGCATAATAATACGCAGATTTGCTTGGCACTACAACACAGCGGCACCACTTATACTGAACCAACTGACATTACCAATATCTTGGCAGACAGGTTCAGTACAACTTTTACTCCTCCCTCAACCTATAAAGGGCCCGTCCGCATACCTGAGGAATACCAAATTCCTATTGTCATGATTGCACAAGTAAAAACCGCACTGACCAAAGCTAAGAACACAGCTTCCATGGGACCAGATAATATACTGGGTTGTGTCCTGCATGAACTACAAAAGGAACTGGCACCACATCTGAGTGCTCTGTTCAACTACAGCCTCAGTTCAGGCTTTGTTCCCATGGAATGGTGCACTGCTACAGTCACACCACTCCATAAAGGGGGTGAGACTACTGACCCTGGGAACTACTGCCGTATCAGCTTGACAAGCTTGATCTGTAAGGCTATGGAATGTATTATTATGGATCTTATAAATAAGGATATAGGGGACCTTCAAACCCTGGACCCCATGCAGTTTGGGTTTCTGAAAGGCTGATCATATCTGCTAAATCTGATAGACTTCTTCGAAGCCATCACCAGAGCAGTGGACGAAGGTAAAGCTATCCACACAGCCTACCTTGATCTAGCCAAAGCCTTTGACCGCCTTAAAAATCTCCAGCTATACTCTGTCGCAGATCATCTACTCTGAGGTGACCTCTGCTTAACATACAAGGCCATGTCAAACCCAGAGCTGTTGGACATGCTACACTTAAAGAAATCCCAATCCCTCAGATCCACACACTCCAGGGATCTAAACTTTATCATCACAATAAACAAAACATGCTGGAGGGATAGGTTCCTAACCCAGACACTCCCCAGACTCTGGAATAGACTGCCCATACATGTCAAGCATAGCGCCTCTTTGGCCCTCTTCAAAAGGAACCTTAATGATTGGATGGGAGAAAGGAAATTCCCCCCGGGATCACGTCAGCTGCCCTGCTAGACAGGGGTCCAGGGAAGTAAATAGTGTGGGAAGAAATAGCCAGGGAATTGCTATAGCTAGGCTTGTATAGGCCCTAGGGCCGATAGCCTAGTACCAACCTATGAACCTATGAACCTATACCATCCCACACTCTGGAATCATTGATAGGCTCACTAATCTCGGTATTAATCCTTACATCACTAGATGAGTTGCAAACTGGCTCACTGACAGAACCCACACTGTGAAAGTAGCTGACTCCAAATCTGACTATTGGGCAGTTACAAGTGGAATCCCACCGGGATCGGTTCTGGGGCCTCTCCTGTTTGGTATCTACTTCTCTGAAGTTCAAACCAACACCAAGGCACTCTGGTTAACCAAATTCATGGATGACTGCAAACTGGGAGCTATTATTGATTCTCAAGCTGATGTGGACATCCTACAAAAAGGCCTTATGGAGACCAACTGGTGCCAAAACCATGGCCTTAGGCTAAAAGCCAAAAAATGCATAGTCATTCCCTTCAGGAAAAAGATGGTACCCACAAACTACCATATCAAAGGGAACCCACTTAACTTTGAAGGAGTTATAAGGGATCTAGGGACACAAGTAGATAGCAACCTCTCCTTCGACAACCACATTGCCACTGTAGTTAGGAAGTCCTTCTATGTGGCACATCTCATCACAAAAGGTTTCTCATCCAGGAAAAAAGAAGTCATTATCTCTCTCTAGTCATCCCTTATCAGACCCATTAGAGAGTACAATGCCCCATTTGACATGTACCTCACTAGACACCTCCAACAGCTGGAGAGGCCAGAGAAATTCCTCACTAAGAGGATCTTAGGACTCAAACACGTGCCTTATGCAGACAGACTTAAAAATCTTAAACTATACTCCGTCTCATATCACCTACTTAGAAGCGATCTCTGCTTGATGTACAGAGCCATGTCTGACCCAGTTTTCATGCTTCATCTCCCAATCCCTCCATTCTCCTCACTCCAAAGACCTCAGCCTTATCACCACATTAAACAGAACCTGCTGGAGGGACAGGTTTCTAACCCAGAGACTCCCATTTCTCTGGAATAAACTCCCCGTTCACATCAAGCAGAGCACCTCACTGGCCCTCTTCAAGGGAAATCTTGATGAATGGATGGGAAATAGAAAATTCACCCTGGGGATCACTTCAATTGCACTGCTAGATAGGGGTGCAAGGAACTAACGTCTGGTAAGCCAGATGACTGGGAACACTATTGGGCTAGGCTTGCAATGGCCCCAGGACCATTAGCCTAGTACTTACCTATAAACCTATGAACTTAAATGGCATCAGAAATACTCACTCTGGGGATCTGAACCTCTTCTGTAACATCAATAGAATGGTTTGAAAGGACATGTATGTTTTGCAGAGAATACCACTGCTATGAAATAGACTCCCCATCCACATAAACAAAGTTCAGCCCTATCCATTTTTAAGTACAACTTTGATCTATGAATGGGAAACAGAAAATCTATCCCAGGACTGCCCCCTGTACTACTAATGGACAGATGCAGCTCCTAATTACTTTATCCTATGCATGGGTCTTCTCAAATTATCTGTGGTATGATCTCATTTGTTCTCATTAGGGAAAATATATAATTATCAATGATGGGGTGGGTAAGGCCAATCTATAACCAAATGGGATAGGTTGTTTTGAGCACAAAAGGGAAATTGTCTGGACTTGAAATGACCCACAAAGGCAGCTATCCTGGTACTTACCTATGAACCTATAAGACAATGGAGCGAAAAGATCATTTAAGCTTTGCCAATACCTACCTTTATGCTGTACCTAGCTGTCAAGAAAGGTGAAGCTGGTCAATCCCAGAGTAAATTTATAGTTGCCAATCAAAACATCCAGGTTTATTCTGAAGGTTGCTAGTATGTCAGTTTTTTAACTTGCAAGGGAAGTCTTTTTCAGAGGTAGGGTAGGCACTGGGTAATAAATTTGTCTCTCTAAGATGCTTTATTTATATGATGGTGGAGATTTGTGACTGAAGTCCCTAGTTCTGGCCTTAATGAACTTCCTTTTCTTGTGAGGATATAGGAGATCAAGGATGATGGGATCCCTAATGACACAGAATACAAAGCACAGATTACCCAGCAACATCCTATAAGAGACTAAATTCAAGCATTTCCTGTCAGCTCAAAGATTTAAGTAAAGGAGTTTTGAGCTGCTTAATATGTCTGGAAACTGGTATTTTACTCACTAATTGCTCTAATTATGCTGATATACAGTGAGATGACATTTTTTTGACCTGGCTGGATAACGTGTCTTTAGATATTATTTATGATAAATTTATCTATTTTTGATTACACTTGCTACATAGTGGTCAAAGGAGAGGGAATTATCAACACACGTTCTAAGATCCTGACTACATTAGCCCTTTCAACTGATGTAATGCCTATACTTTATATTGGGGATAGAGTTATTTACCAAATGTGACAATACTACTTGTTTATGAGGGTTAATTCCTGCTAAAATGACAGAGTATCAGAGGGAGATTTGCCAAGTTACTTAACCAGAGGTCCTTATTTTCAGTCTGGGTATTACAAAGGCAGATAATAAAAAGGAGGGGTCCTGGTACCAAGCCCAGGAGCACACCACTATTTTAACTTCTTATTGTCTGAGGAGGTGTCCAGTAGTTTAACTATGTTGGTACTGTGGTCAGATGGCAGGTACTTTTGAATACCAACACCACACCACAAACTTCAAGTATGACCACCACATAGCGGAAACTCCTAAATTCACAGACTAAAGAATGAAAAAGTACTTAAACTAACATAAAAGGCACAGTAGCGATGTAGGCAGTAAACACAGAACTAATCAAAATGCAGGAAACAAAGCTGAAAAAAACGCTGCTTCATGAACTTTAAAATTCGGATTTATTGTGATACAAACAGAAGACGTGGTAAGCGCTTTCACCTGGATAGGCTTCTTCAGACCAAAAGAACCCTACCTCTTGTACACCCTTATATAGCAAAAAAGACGCCAAAAACAGATAAACCATTAAAGGCACAGTACAACTATCATGGTATACAACATAAATGAAGTGCTTACTCTAAAATACATTAACCATAATAAAATAAAAACACCTATACCACTCATAAAACATGAATAGAGATGTATAAAAACAAAAAACTGCATAAATTCATACTAATTGCACAACACTAACAATAAATCCTCTCATAAAAATGCTCTCATAATATATGTAAAAAGCACAGTCATACATATCACTTCAATCTCCTGGACTTCAGGAAAGGTCTCAATGGTGCTTTCTCATTCAGTCCAGGAAAAACATCTGCTCTAAGTCTAACAATCCATTTAGATTCAATACTCTCAGTTCTACACCTCACACCCCCCCCCCAAAAAAACTAGTGTGTGTAAGATCTAGTACTTTAAAACGAAAATGATGTGTGGAATCATTAGACAAGACATGTTTGGACAGAGCATTGACAGTGGAATGAATCCTGATCTGATAGAGATGTTCCCTTATTCTGTCCCTCAGCCTCCTGTCTGTCTTGCCTACATAAAATGCAGCACAGGCTCCACAGGAGGCCAAATAAACAACATGTATAGATTCACAATTTGCATGAACTCTAACTTCATGGTTAGTGCCATAGACAGGGTGATAAAAATGAACATCAGTATCTATGGAACAACAATAGTTGCAACTACCACAGGGTACAGTACCAGCAACCCTATCACCTCCACCATCCATAACAGGATAACACAGCAATTTCTTTAGATACAATCTATTCTTATAGACAAAACCTGGGGCAGCACCCACAATTTCCCTCACATTCGGGTCCAGTGGTAACACACCCCAGTGTGATCTAATCACATCCTTCAACCTACCTACATCCTTAGTATAACATAAGAGCACTCTGAAACCATGGTCTCTACTCCCTGCCAGAACACCCTGGGAGGGACCATCATGGTCCACTACAGTCTCAGAGAAAAAGGGTGCAGCAGCTTGTTCCCTCAAATTAATGAGGTCTGCCAATCCTCTCTCCATATCAGATGTCTGATATTCCCTGCTCTTAAACCTCTCACATAAATCCCTAACATCTGCCTCAAAACCATCCTGACTGGGATTATACCGTGACGTCCTATATACCTGACCCCTCACAATATTACCAAAGATGTAACCTGGATGCATACTGCATCTATGGAGATAGGAATTGCATTGACACTCCGTTCTATACACTCCTGTGTTCAATAGGCCACTTTCTAATCTCTGAACATAGACATCCAAAAATGAAATCTAATTCTCAGAAACCTCATGGGTAAATTTCAGATATTGCATTAGACCATTAACTCTCTCCAAGAAGAGAGATAACTCATCTTCCGTACCCTTCAAAATGAAAAACACATCATCTACAAAATGCCTATAAAACATCACGTTCCTTGAAAGATCACATGTACCAAACAAGAACTTGGTCTCTCAAGCAGTCATAAAGAGGTTGGAATAGCTATTGGCACAAGAAGTGCCCATAGCCACACCATCCATCTGTAAATAGCACTGAGAGCCAAAACAAAAAATGTTGTTCTCTAACACAACTTCCAAAAACAAAGCCATCAGATCCACTGCATCACTACCTAATCCAGATTTGTCCTTCAAGTAATCAGACACCAACTGCACCCCATCTCTGTTTGGTATCACAGTGAATAGGGACTGAACATCCATCGTGACTATGTAATATGGGAGATCAACAGGGACATATCTCATAGACTCATACAAATCCAACAGGAACTGTTTTGTGTCTCTTAAAATATAAACATTTGTGTCAACCACTGGGCGCAAGAACCTCTCCACATACAATGAAAATGGTTCCGTGATCCACCCCCTGAATGCAACAATGGGCCTCATGGGTGGACACACACTGTTCTTATGGATCTTAGGAAGACCCTGTATCATTGGCAGGAGGGGACAACTAACAAACAAATATTCATACAACTCATTCGTAATAACATTGGTCTTAATCAAATCATCCAAAACCATCTGTATTCTATGGACATGTATATCCACCATCTTACGTTCCACCAAAGTGTAAAACCTTTGGTCTGATAACATGGACCTCATTGCCTCATCACAGAACTCAGAGTCCATAACTACCAGGGCACCCCCCTTGTCAGCAGGTCTAATGACAAGGGAGGGATCACTCCTCAGTTGTTGTAGGGCTCTCCTCTGTGCATAAGTTAAATTGCCCTTTCATTTACTAGACTTACCCACTCTCTTTTCCATGTCATACAGATCATTCTCAACTAGTTTACTGAAGGCAGATACTAGCGGTGGTACCATTGGCATGTACACACTTGGCTTCTTAAACGATTTTCCATCTAACACCTGTATTGTATCCTTAAACTCCAATCTAAGTCACAGGTTCCTAATAAATAAACTTAAACTGTACAAGGGTATCAACATAATTGCTGTCACAACTAGGTATAAAAGTAAATCCCTTTGATAGTACCTCTAACTCATCTGACGTGTGTGGGCGGGAGGAAATGTTATGCACTAACATCTCACAGTTTTCTCCCACATTTTCTTGAGGTTTTGGTTCACCTAGGCATCTGCTGACAACTTCCTCTTCGTCCTGCCCCTGTGATTGTCAATTGCCCTTTCCCCATAAATGTAGTTCACAGGGGAGGGGGGATATCGAGATCTATGAGCAGGGTCAGGATGAAAAGGAAGTTGTCAGCAGATGCCCAGGTGAACCAAAACCTCAAGAAGATGTGGGAGAAAACTGGGAGAAGTTAGTGCATAACATTTCCTCCTGCCCACTCACATCAGATGAGTTAGGGGTACTATCAAAGGGATTTACTTTTATACCTAGTTGTGACAGCAATTATGTTGATAACCTAGTACAGTTTAAGTTATTTATTAAGAATCTGTGCCTTAGATAGGAGTTGATGGATACAATACAGGTGTCAGATGGGAAATCGTTTAAGAAGCCTAGTGTGTACATGCCAATGGTACCACTGCTAGTAGCTGCCTTCAGTAAACTAGTTGAGAATGATCTGTATGACATGGAAAAGAGAGTGGGTAAGTCTAGTAAACGAAAGGGCAGTTTAACTTATGCACAGAGGAGAGCCCTACAACAACTGAGGAGTGATCCCTCCCTTGTCATTAGACCTGCTGACAAAGGGGGTGTCCTGGTAGTTATGGACTTTGAGTTCTATGATGAGACAATGAGGTCTATGTTATCAGACCAAGGGTTTTACAGTTTAGTGGAAAGCAAGATGGTGGATATACATGTCCATAGAAAACAGATGGTTTTGGATGATTTGATTAAGACCAATGTTATTACAAATGAGTTGTATGAATATTTGTTTGTTAGTGATCCCCTCCTGCCAATGATACAGGGTCTTCCTAAGATCCATAAGAACAGTGTGTGTCCACCCATGAGGCCCATTGTTGAGGACAGGGGGTGGATCACGGAACCATTTTCATTGTATGTGGAGAGTTTCTTGCACCCAGTGGTTGACACAAATGTTTATATTTTAAGGGACACGAAACAGTTCCTGTTGGATTTGTATGAGTCTGTGAGATCTGTCCCTGTTGATCTCCCATATTACTTAGTCACAATGGATGTTCAGTCCCTAGTCACTGTGATACCAAATAGAGATGGGATGCAGTTGGTGTCTGATTACTTGAAAGACAAATCTGGATTAGGTAGTGATGCAGTGGATCTATTGGCCTTGTTTTTGGAAGTTGTGTTAGAGAACAACATTTTTTGTTTTGGCTCTCAGTGCTATTTACAGATGGATGGCGTGGCTATGGGCACTTCTTGTGCCAATAGCTATGTCAACCTCTTTATGGCTGCTTGGGAGGCCAAGTTCTTGTTTGGTACAGGTGATTTTTCAAGGAACGTGATGTTTTATAGGCATTTTGTAGATGATGTGTTTTTCATTTGGAGGGGCATGAAAGACGAGTTATCTCTCGTCTTGGAGAGAGTTAATGGTCTAATGCAATATCTGAAATTTACCCATGAGGTTTCTGAGAATTGGATTTCCTTTTTGGATGTCTACGTTCAGAGATTGAAAAGTGGCCTATTGAACACAGGAGTGTATAGAACGGAGTGTCAATGCAATTCCTATCTCCATAGATGCAGTATGCATCCAGGTTACATCTTTGGTAATATTGTGAGGGGTCAGGTATATAGGACGTCACGGTATAATCCCAGTCAGGATGGTTTTGAGGCAGATGTTAGGGATTTATGTGAGAGGTTTAAGAGCAGGGAATATCAGACATCTGATATGGAGAGGATTGGCAGACCTCATTAATTTGAGGGAACAAGCTGCTGCACCCTTTTTCTCTGAGACTGTAGTGGACAATGATGGTCCCTCTCAGGGTGTTCTGGCAGGGAGTGGAAACCATGGTTTCAGAGTGCCCTTATATTATACTAAGGATGTAGGTAGGTTGAAGGATGTGATTATATCACACTGGGGTGTGTTAACACTGGACCTGAATGTGAGGGAAATTGTGGGTGCTGCCCCAGGTTTTGCCTATAAGAATAGATTGTATCTAAAGAAATTGCTGTGTTATCCTGTTATGGATGGTGGAGGTGATAGGGTTGCTGGTACTGTACCCTGTGGTAGTTGCAACTATGGTTGTTCCATAGATACTGATGTTCATTTTTATCACCCTGTCTATAGCACTAACCATGAAGTTAGAGTTCATGCAAACTGTGAATCTACCCATGTTGTTTATTTGGCCTCCTGTGGAGCCTGTGCTGTGTTTTATGTAGGCAAGATGGACAGGAGGCTGAGGGACAGAATAAGGGAACATCTCTATCAGATCAGGATTCATTCCATTGTCAATGCTCTGTCCAAACATGTCTTGTCTAATGATTCCGTGCATCTTTTTCATTTTAAAGTGCTAGATCTTGCACACACTAGTTTTGGGGGGGGTGTGAGGGGTAGAACTGAGAGTACTGAATCTAAATGGATTGTTAGACTTAGAGCAGATATTTTTCCTGGACTGAATGAGAAAGTACCATTGAGACCTTTCCTGAAGTCCAGGAGATTGAAGTGATATGTATGACTGTGCTTTTTACATATATTATGAGAGCATTTTTATGAGAGGATTTATTGTTAGTGTTTGCAATTATTATGAATTTATGCAGTTTTTTGTTTTTATACATCTCTATTCATGTTTTATCAGTGGTATAGGTGGTTTTATTTTATTATGATTAATGTATTTTAGAGTAAGCACTTCATTTATGTTGTATACCATGATAATTGTACTGTGCCTTTAATGGTTATCTGTTTTTGGCACCTTTTTTGCTATATAAGGGTGTACAAGAGGTAGGGTTCTTTTGGTCTGATGAAGCCTATCCAGGTGAAAGTGCTTACCACGTCTTCTGTTTGTATCATAATAAATCCGAATTTTAAAGTTCATGAAGCAGCGGTTTTTTCAGCTTTGTTTCCTGCATTTTGGTTAGTGCTGTGTTTACTGCCTGCATCGCTACTGTGCCTTTTATGTTAGTTTATGTGCTTGGACTGAGTTTGGCACAGGTAGCGTTAGTCCTGTGGGGAGTGATATTTCTTGGACTTATTATAATGAAAAAGTACTGCTGCAGCCACCAGAGCTCATGTGCTCTGAGAAGCTTACCAATGCCACTGCCCTGAATGTTATTTGTAATAGCATAGTCTGAAGATGCTTAGCCTAGATGGCTTCTAATAAGCAAGCTTCTTGGAGTCCTTGATCTCTTTGGACCATGAAAACTCCTTCCTTCAGCTAACCAAATAGAAATTCTCTAAGACATCTCATCCATAAAAAACAAGTTCAGAGAGCTGAAAATTTCCAGAATAAAATAATCAAAACATCCATGACATTCATCCTAAACAACCATTCACTGTCATTTTGGACTCAACTTGGAATTGAACTCATTAGCTCTGTGTTGAGCTAATAATGTAACTCAAACATTATCTGCCTCAGTTACTTTGTTTACTTCATTGTTTTTTTTTAATTGTATTCAGCATTTCCAAACAGTTGTGCAATTATTGAGACACATTTTCTGCTCTGTCTGGAAGAAAGAAGCTTTACCTTGGTGTGCTCTTACTTTGTGCTTGTTCCATAACTGACAATCCCTTGGATTCAGGTTGGCCAAATAGAATGATGTAGAGACTCTCCAGTATAGAGACAGGGTGCACACACACTGCACCAAGGAAGACCTGATTAGGAACTAATTACAATGTCTCTGAATTAAACATTAATCTGTCAGACCTGACTTCATTAGTGAGCTTTCTACCAGCCATGAATTTTGGTAGCACAGGCACCTGCCAGCATGCCTGAATAAACACACACACACACACACACACACACACACACACACACACACACACACACACACACACACACACACACACGCACATTCACACAGCTGCAAGTAAGCTTCAACAGACACAATAACATTCAGAGAATAAATCTCACACACACACATACACATACAACTTCCTTCTGCAGGGTGATCACCCAGACAGGTGTGCACACACCCAGACACACACACACACACACACACACACACACACACACACACACACACGCACATTCACACAGCTGCAAGTAAGCTTCAACAGACACAATAACATTCAGAGAATAAATCTCACACACACACATACACATACAACTTCCTTCTGCAGGGTGATCACCCAGACAGGCGTGCACACACACAGACACACACACACACACACACACACACACACACACACACACACACACACACACACACACACACACACACACACAACGTAACAATACCTATCTAAAGTCATAGTATGAGGCATGACCATTTCCATAAGGATGAATGGGTGAATTTTGTCTTTTTGATGGGGTTCAGTTTTTCCTCCACCTGAGAAAATGCAATCAACAGAGTAATTTTCTGAATCACTTTGCCCCATTATTTTGCTGCCATCACCATTTCTGGAGGAGAGTACACAGCTAATATGCCTTAGGCACTTTCCCCTCTAACTGCCACATTTGCATGCAGGTCCACCAGCAAGACTGCTGTCTGCACCATTGTCACTTAAAACGTAGGTCTGTGAATCGTTTAGACCACAATGCGGAAATCCCCAGAGTTAAGGGATCCATAACAAAAGGATTTCTGAGTCCCAGGGAATATTTTTGGCCATTAGCTTGGGAGTTGGAAGAGCTTATATTTTTTCCATGCATCACCCATTATAAGCATTGTCCCCATAATGAAATACATTCAGAGTCTGCAGTCTGACATTGAGAACTCAGGACTGGCAAAACCAAGAGTGTTTTCAGCATCAAAGCATTTCATATATTTTCATGACCCACATTACATATTCTCTTTATTGAGCAGCTTGTAGTTGGAATTGCAACAGCACTGCTTTCATGGAAACAATAACAAGCTGAATTTTGATAGCTTTGTTAAAAAAATAAAAAAGTGTATAGAAACAAATGTCACACATTTTCTAAGTTGATATACTAAAGATAATTTGCACTTGTAATACACTGCCAGCTGCTTTTGTCTTGGGAGTTATTCATGTCTATTTGTCAAAAAATGGTAGCAGTCCTTTCTGGAATTTATCTGCTACACACCGTTTGTTTTATAAATAATCATATGACTATCTCCTTTCATGTGTCTTGCTATCCTTTTTTTTAAATTATTAAAATGTATCATAAAATTGAGTGTGATGATTATTCAACCATTTTTTGTTGATTTAGAAAGAAGAAAATAAATAATTATTCATTCATTCATTCATTCATTCATTCATTCATTTTTAATAACATTTTATTGATGAATTTTGATGTATGATTGAAAAAAAGGACAACAAACATATTAAATAATTTATGCATTTTTGTTTTGCTTACCTGAATAGCCAGCTGAGTTGTGGCCTATTTTCTTTGGAGGCCTGGAGAGAAAAGCTCCCAATACAACACAGAATAAAGCATAAATAATGCAGTACAGAATATGTAAGAACAATGTATATAGCTTACATATTAATTTAAAACAGTACTGTGCACAAGTAAAGGTAGTAAACATAATAACTGGCTAGTAACTTGTTTATAATATTTGTAATTAGGAACAAAACATCAGTGGAAGACATTGCTGAATTTTTGACATATTTGCTTACCCTGGATTACTGTTATTATGAATGGGACTACATTTTTTTTAATATATTTTTGAAGCATTTACAAGCAGATTGAGCAAATGAATCTTAACTATGTTTCTTTTAAAGCTGTTTACCATTTGTAAGCTGGTAAGATCTGCTGACAGATTGGCTGGTATTCATAGTCAAACTGTGAAGTTTGCACAAGGAGAGCAATCTTATGCCAAAATCAAGAATGTGCCAGTAACATAGTGATTCACGAACCATGTAGCACTATAGGATGACATGTTAAAAGGTACACAAACAGTGACATGAAAATGACAGTATAATGACATGCAAATAAAGGAGAGTAGTCTAATAAGTGCATAATGAGATGTAAATGAGGCTCATGGTAAGTGGGTTGTGATTCATAGTCATCAGGCATAAAGCAGATAAGGTGCTTGCTCTGAATATAAAGGCAAAAAGTATGCTGAAAGTTGTGACACTGCAGAGTAAAAATATTAGAGGAACATTGGTGGCTATTCTGCAGCAGAATTTATCTAGTATGGCTAATGATCCTAGGGGCGCAATGCAACTCTGTGTGTCAGCAAAAGTCGTACCAATAAAGAGTAACATCACATCAGCTGGCAGACTAGTAGACACTGCTTTCGAGTGGACAGTGATATTATATACTGCACATGAATTGCTATATTTCACAGAAATGCAGCAGATACATAAGGTATAAACATATTCTGCCACTGATTATCAACGTACTCTGCATGTCTGCATGCATGTACATGCACTGCACTATATTGCAGCACTAAAGTGTATTAATGTTGATCAAATGCCCCATTTCATGCTTGATTCTCAGGCTGCAATTTGTTATTGTAATGAATTTGTGGAGCTGGCTGCCTTTGCTTGTGCCCCATTAGAGTGCCTACCTGTTGTTTTAAGGATGGAAAAGTCATACTATTTCTTCTATATAACCAGATCACACAGTGATTGTTGGTACCATGTGTGAGTCTATTTCATAAAGCATCAGCCTGGTATGTCCTGGCTAACCACTTAACCAGGGAGACAGGCATTGGTGAACAATGCAGGCACTGGTACAATGACCATTACTGACCTGAATATCTCTGGGAGTGGGAGGCAGGTTTGAGGCAAAGATGTCCAAAATTATATAATAAGTAATTGCCATTTCTGCTATGTGTCATACTACTGTTAATACACAACTTTTTCTGTCTTTCACTGCTCTGTTCCTAGGGCGTTTTTTCTTCTGATAGAATTTGGGATATACCAGAGGCTGCTGCTTGTGTATGTCTGTATGTCATATGTGTTATTGTTGTTGTTGCTCTTGATGGCAGCTGTGTATTGTTGTGGCACCCTGTTATCTTTTGGGATATGGCACATATCAGTGACCCTGGCAGACTGTGGCCACCATTTCAAGTTTCTACTTAATTGCACACAGCCGTGATAGTATAGCTGTTTCTGCTCTATTATACCTACATGTGGTGGCATTGATTGCTCTCATGTCCATGGGCACCATGACTTTTATCTGCTTCAGGATATATAGACATGGTAGCAATTATCTGTCTACAGTTCTGGGCACCATTTCAGGCTTCTCATTGCACTATAACCTGTGTCTCAGTCACAACTGTGTGTAGTATGTGATGGCTTGCATATCCCTTTTGTCTTTCAGCATGGGCAGATTCAGAGAATGAGAGAAGAATGCTGCTGACTGCTACAGGAGGCAGCAGAGACTAATGGCACAGCAAGGTTAGTATACAATTTCTTTACCTATACAACGTAAGGTGTGCCAGCTATGAGTCCTCCTCACCAATGGTGATCTTCCCTATGTGCCCCCTTTCTGCATATTCTCGTGGTCCATATGAGTTGTAAGCATGTCACTGCTATGGTCAGCTGCCAGCCACACCTACCACACTGAGCAGATAAACTGGTTGGGATTTATTTGCTGGGGAAAGTTCTAGCCCATCCCAGGCAGGTATCCCACCAGCTGACTGCTCTGGCACAGTTTTCTGTCCACTCAAGTAGCAATTCCCTGCTTGGCTAATCATGTGCATTCTGTACACATGATTAACCAAGCATAGAATCATACATTCTGTACTGCAGTCTAAGTTTATCTGTTTGCTACAAGCCATCCACCACTGCAAAATGCATCTGTGAATCCCAGATATTATTCCAAATATATCTACAAAGTTTTTGAACCGAGCATTGTGGTATGAATTATTAGTTTTGGTGACTTTACTGAGAGATTTTAGTAATGAACGTAAGGTCTGATAGCATGGTAGTGCAAGAGAAACTGAAGTGAAAGGAGCTTGGAAATTGGATAAAGTCATTTGTGAGCAATGGTTAACTGAAAATAGTGCAGTATACTTTGAACATTGGCTAGGACAGAATTGTTAGAAAGTTGCAGTGGTGCATGTTTTTGTGGCTGCCAGTCATAAATTTAGTTGATCTGTGTGCTTCTGATATTCCTGTATAGATTGTACAGCACAAATGAGTCTGGAATGCTCAAGGGATGTATCTAACTTTTCTTTGGCTGCAAACCGAAGACAATTTCTTGTTCTGTAAATGCTTCCTAATGTGGTATTGCATTTTTTTATAATAGCATGCTTTGGTTCTCCTAGATAGAGATTGTTACCCAAGACAAATCTGTGGTATTTTATTTTGTAGGTGTATGGTATTCATTGTTTGTAGAGGTTGTATTTCTAACATGGGTCACTGAAATTTCTTATAATGATTTGTAAAAAAATAAGGCTGAGTGTTTGTTATGTTTAGTATTAAATGGGCATTGCATCATTATGAGAGAATTCTGTTGTAGTTTCTGTTTTTTTTTCTGCTAACATGATGGTTGGATCCTGTACAAAGAAAAAAAACTGATTATCTGTGGAATGAAAAATGTTATGCTAACCACACTGTTGAAGAGAAGGGACATAAAACTGAACCATGAGAGACATATTTTATATGTGAGTTCACCAGACAGTTTAGTACCCACTTAAATTTATTTTTGCTGTTTGAGAAGAATTCACTAGATGGTGTAATACCCCACTTAACTCTACATTTCCTGTCTGAGGGAATGTTTTGGAACAGTGCAAGGATATGTTATGCAATATAAGTTCACTAAGTATATTTATCAGGTAGTCTGACTTACAGTGCTGAATATCCTGCGTAGGTCTAAGAATAGACCTGCAGTGCTGCCACTTAACCTACATCTATGTATTCTCTGATGTACTCTGTTACACTTCATACTGCACTGTAAACAGAGTGATTTTATTTTCTCAATCCAGTAAGGTAGTTGGATAATTGTTAAAATAAAGACTGGGTGGTATTCAGAAATAATAATGTGACTGCACTTAGATGAGTAGCTCACTCAAAAACTGCACAATGCAAACCCACTGGCATTAGGCATGCATAAGTGCCAACATGCCATGGATCTGCTTAGGACAGTCCTGCAAAATGTAGCCATGTGTTCATGAAAACAACAGTCGCTGCTCGAGTAGAGTGCATTCTCATAGGTCATGTGACCAGGGGACACTGGCATACAGGCTGTGTGCTGATGTAATATGAGTTCATATAAGCATTGAATTATAGCATAAATGCTACATGGGCACAGCTGTCAGCCCATACAAGGGCTTCACAGCAAAGTGTCAACTGGATTTATGGTATAAATGAGAAAGAAATACAGTTATTTGGCAGAAAGAAAGTGGGCATACAAGCAAAGGAATACATAGAAGGACAATGGAAAGGGAAAAATAGCATGGAGTAGGGGGAGGAGGGTGAATTTTTTTGTGCAACAGATCCCCTTTTTTGAGAAGAAGGATAGAGGGGGAGGGAAATGTGGTAAAGATGTAGATAGGAAGAAGAGTATAGTGATAGCAGTAGGGGCATACACACACACACACACACACACACACACACACACACACACACACACACACACACACACACACACACACACACACACACACACACACACACACACACACACACACACACACACACACACACACACACACACACAAGTGTACATGCCCACCCCCCCCACACACACACACACACATATGCGCGCACACATAAAATATAAAGACAGGCAAGGATGGAGTGATATGAAGGAGGCCCCAGTGGTGAGATGCAGACAGACACAGGGTGGACAACTGATGACAGGGAGGATTGGACAACAAACATGAGGTATGAAAATCACACATGGAAGGAGAGCAGCAGGAAAGTATGGGGGTGAAAGCAACCTGCTCAGTCATGTCAGGGAGGAACCCACCCAGAAGTCAATCACATCCTTGGCTGACAGCATGGGCAGGGTCTGCCACTGATGGCCTATTGGTTGAAGCTGCATGAGTATTTAACTCTACCAGTTACATGATGATGCACTCCAGTGTGCTAATTTGAGTATCGAGCTGCCAGTCTACCTCAGTCCTGACCAGCTGGTATACCTTTTGCAAGGTGACCCAGAAAGGCCCCCTCTGTGCTACTCCCGAGTAATTAGCCTAGGCCATACAATACAGAAGCAGCACCATTCAGTCATGCAGGTCACCTACCATAGGATGATCTTCATCATCCTGCAGAGAAGCTGAGCTGTGGATTAATGAGAACCCAGTAGTTTGGCCACTGACTCATCACATCACATCATGTTCATTGGCTGATACTATTGAAAAAAGTAACATAAATGGAGAGAAACAAAACAACAACAAAAAAGCAAACTACAACAGAGAGAAAAAGAACAAAACACAAACAGCAATCTTCTGTATGATGTGGTCCATTATTCGTGATTTTGAAATGGAATGTGGGGTTTTGAAGGGGATGTTCCTCAAAAGAGGATATCCTGAATTTTTGATAGATCAACTGATTTTGGAAGTTAGTAATAAAAGTCCCACTGGCCATTTTAAACCCATCCTCTGGAAGGAAGAAATATCCCCGGGAAGACCAACTATTATTTCGCTATAGTGTCAGCACCCAATATCAGCAGTTCCTGTCAAAATAATGGTTTTAACCTCAGCTTTTTAATTCCCTTTTCTGTGGATGGGTCTGAATTAAGGGAGATAATATCTAAAAATTGATGACTCATTATGGAAGATGCTGCCTTGCATAAAGTGTTAGGCAATGCCCCCCCGTATTATTTTCAAGAAAGGTTGTAACCTGAAGACTTTGCTGGAAGGCCGTAGAATTCCTAATCTGTATAAAGTAGGGATGGGGAAGTGTGGGCACTGTCATTATTGTAAATTTATAACAGCTACAAAGGAATTTGAGTTAAGAAATAGAACATATAAAATTAAAGGTAGATATACCTGTGAGTCAGTAGGATTGGTGTATTTGACTAAGTGCCACCAATGTGATGGGTTTTATGTTGATAAGACCGAGCAAGCCTTTAAGCAAAGAATATATGAGCGTCAGTATCATATTGCTAAGCAGAATACTACCAACTTATTGACCGAGCATATTGTAGATAATCCTTCACACCAGTTTAAGTATAATGTTATAGAACAAGTTAAGAAAAACATTAGAGGGGGGCCATGGGAGTTGAAGTTAGAAGAAAAAGAGTTGCTATGGCAGCTGAAAACTAATGCATATACATTTCCTGAATTGAATGAATGCTGTTCAATTAAATGTGTTTTAAAATTAAAATCCTTGGAGAGGTAAAAATGAAATATACCTACCAAGATATTTTTAACTTACATAGATATTGATTAAATTAGTATTGGGTTATTTAAAGTATTACAGTGTTTGTCTTGCTTTAGTAGAGTGTTATTGTTCATTTAGTGCTTAGTGACTGTCTGACAGTGATTCTAGTTGTATATTGTCCCACTGTACTCATCCCTCATTAGACCCATTATAGAATACAACGCCCCATTTGGTATGTACCTCTCAAGACATCTGCAACAACTGGAAAGGCCTCAGAAATACCTCACTAAAAGAATCACAGGCCTAAAGCAGATGCCCTACGCTGACCGCCTTAAAAAACTCCAGCTATACTCTGTTGCATATCGTCTACTCAGAGGCAATCTCTGCTTAACATACAAGGCCATGTCAAACCCAGAACTGTTGGACATGCTACACTTAAAGAAATCCCAATCCCTCAGAGCTACACGCTCCAGGGATCTAAACCTTGTCATCACAATAAACAAAACATGCTGGAGGGATAGGTTCCTGACCCAGAGACTCCCCAGACTCTGGAATAGATTGCCCATACATGTCAAGCAGAGTGCCTCTTTGGACCTCTTCAAGAGGAACCTTGACAATTGGATGGGAGAAAGGAAATTCACCCCAGGGATCACGTCAGTCACCCTGCTAGACAGGGGTCCAGGAAAGTAAATAATGTGGGAAGAAATAGCCAGGGAATTGTTATGGCTAGGCTTGTATAGGCCCTAGGGCTGATAGCCTAGTACCAACCTATGAACCTATGAACCTATACATTTTACATTATACATTTTGCATTTTAGTAATGGCATGTATGTCTTTTTAAGAATAATTATGATGTCATTCTAACCAATTAATGACAGTATTTAACCTAGAGTTGTTTTTTGGGGTTGTCTGAAGAAGTATATTCTACTCTTGTGAACGAAAGCGCTTACAATAAAACCCATGGATTAAGATCTCCTGGTGTGTCATCTCTTTCAGCTTTTTGATCAAATTAAATGGTCAAGGCAGTAGAAAACAGGGTTATGTGACATTATCATACACAGTGTACAGCACAGTTTGTCACAGTTCTACAAATAACATTCCTAAAACTAACAGTATCAATAGGTAATGGGTAAGTAATTAATGCTATAAGAGCCCAAACAAAAAACTAAAAGCCCCACTGCAGTTACACACAGCTTCAGTGCAGTTGCCATTCCCATGCTATTTTAAGATTAACTGGCCAAGTGAAAAACAGTAACACAGGTACAAATGCATTATGAAGTGGTAGTCTGAAAAAGACAATAAAGAATTATGCAGTAGTAGTCACATACTATGAGGCAGCGAAGAATAAAATGTACTAGTAGAAAGAAGAACAACAGAGTAACTGCAGTGGTAAACCCATGGTCAGTTTTCTACTCTGATGTCTGTGGGAACCACATATGCTGTTCCACATGCATTTGCATCACATAATAATAATGATGATGATGATGACGATGACTATACCCATGCACATGGCTGCCTCAAGAATAACTGACAAAGTTAAGGCCATTGATACAGTTACAAAATACATATGAAGCCATATTCTACTCCTACAAGCAGTGAGAAATTATGCAATCTGTTAGCTTTTAAATGCAAAATAAAACTGGCAGACCCGTGGTAAGGAGGCAAAACAGAGATACATATCTGGCAGTATCGTACATTTACCCCAGTGTTTGGAGACTCTGGTCTGCATTCTCTTGCAGACAAGTCTGTATTCTGTAATTTCCTGCTCCAATGTAAAAAGCATACAAAAATACACAGTAATGAATGTAGCATAACCATGGATGTCAGAAAACTCACAAACTCACCCAGCTAGGTATCAACCCTTATGTTATTAGATAGGTCGCTAACTATAGCTCACTGATAGAACCCATATAGTCAAAACAGGGGAATTGATCTCCAATAGCAGACCTGTAACCAGTGGTGTTCCACAGGGATCAGTCCTGCGACCTGTACTGTTTGGAATCTATTTTTCCAATGTACAAGCAAAAACTAAAGGTCGGTGGCTAACAAAGTTTGCTGATAACTGCAAGCTGGGAGCATTCTTAGAATCTCCAAATGATGTCAACATCTTACAAGAGCGTTTTACACAAACAAATGATTGGTGCCAAAGTCATGGCCTTAAACCCAATGCAATAAAATGTATTATCATCTCTTTGGTAAGAGTGATGTTCCTGCTAACTACCACATCAATAGCAGCACCCTAAGTATGAACTTAGTGTTGAGAGATCTGGGTACAGAGGTTGACAGCAACCTTACCTTTGATCACCTTGTCTCCCCAGTGGTAAGGGGTATTCTATATTGCTAATCTCATAAGTAAGAGCATTATCTTCAGAAAAAAAAAGAAGTTATAACCTCCCTGTATTCCCCTATTCTGGCCAATAATTGAGTACAATGCCCCTTTTGATATGTACGTTTCCAAGCACTTGCAGCAACTGGAGAGACCACAAACGTTCCTCACAAGGAAAATTCAAGGTCTTCAGCATCTGTTCTATGTGGATCATCTGAAATCACTGTCACTTTATTCTGTTTCATACAGACTACTCAGAGGCAATCTCTGCCTTGCATATAAGGCAATCTCTGACCCTGCTTTATTGGAAGTGCTATATATCAGCAAGTCAAATGGTATATGGGTTACTTGCTCTAAAGACCTTAACCTGGTATGTGACATTAATAGAACCAACTGGAGAGACAGATTTGTCTCCCAGAGGTTACCACACTTTTGGAACAGACTCCCTCTTCATGTCAAACACAGCCCTCATTGGCCCTGTTTAAACACAGTCTGGACAATTGGATGGGTGACTATAAATTCACCCCGGGGATTCCATCTGTGTCCCTTTTGGACAGGGGCAGTAGGTGCTGATCATGGAAACAATGGTAGAACATGGCTAGGCTTGTAAGGGCCCTAGGACCATTAGCCTAGTAACTTCCTATGATCCTGTGATCCTATGAAAATGCCTATATGTATACATTAAGGCATACCACAGGATGAATTAGCAGAAATAACTTCTTACTGTAATACTGGGATGTTTGTCCTTTACCTCTTCTTCCCATTGGTGGAGAAGGTCTGGGTGGTGCCTTTTCAGATCACTATATTTGCACTTGTACTGCTTACCATGGAGGATGATTCCCATAGGATCACTCAAAGACCTAACAAATGTTGGGTGTCAGCCTTACAGGTGAACCCTCATGGCTGTCCTCCAGTAGGTGCACCCACTGATGCATGTGCAACAGAAGTAGGAACATTTTAATTACACCATGCAAGAGCTCTACCATACTCAGATCCTGCAGAGGCCATGCCCACTCACCACTCAATTCCAGGAGTAAAAATGATAACTGGAGCACAATGTTTCATGCCACTGATATCATGTGACATGCTTCAACAAACAGCACAGCAACACAGTGCCCATCTATAGTAACATGAAAAACATGGTCAGTAGTGCAAACCTGGTGACAGTTGCACGCCAAGGCTGTGCAGGTTTATACATCCTATGTGTTCTAGCTGCCTGAGCATGGCAATTATGAGCAGCTGAGTAGCTTGAATACCATGACCATGACCGTATTGTGTAGCACAACAGCTCAGCTATGCACACCTTAACTGTTCACAGTGTATTTGCAAAAATAAGATAGGATTCCACAGTGTGAAATGGGGTTGATAACACATTGTGTTATTGGCATGATTCAGGGAACAGTCTGGTAAATTAATTCATTAGCATACTCATTTCACCATGATCCGCTTAAACAGTATGAACACAGTAAACAGTATGGCGACAACACTGCAGGACTCTGTGCTGCAGATTCTGATAGACTACAGCAAATGGAGGATAGTGCAAAAGACTAGCATCAAAGGAAAGTACAGCAGACAGGAGCACTAGTAATGAACACTACACTGCAGGGAAAATACTAGGATGTATGGCTGCCTCACACATCTGTCACCCAATTCTGATTGCTGTTTGCAAACATTGCAATGGTCCTAACAGGGATACAGTAGATTGGGTTGGGGTTTCAGTGGCCAACACAGATAAGTCACAGTAAGCAGGCAGGAAATGTTGCAGTGCTGTGGAGGCATCCTGACTGCAAGACCTTAGGGAAGAGGCAGAACAGTTGTTTTTCCTGTGGTGGGAAGAAATCCATCCATGCCTCACAGTCTAAGCAAGGTAGCTGTCACTAGTCTTGTATATTTAAATAAGAAGATGAGGCTTGTGTGTTCATTTAAGTAGGTTATTACACACAAACACATCTGGATAGAGGACTGGAACATTAAACTTAAATGAACTAACTAACTGACTGACTGCTACACACATACATGCTTTTACTCTGGCTGCTCACTCAAAATGGCACTCTTGCTTGCACGTGCTCAGTACTTATATGCACGTGTCCATAAACTGGAATGCTTCGTAAAGGTACATCACACACTTTGATCTACAGTAGGTTCTAGTCTTTGTAGAGATAACTGCCAAACCAGGCATGAGAACTATCATACCTGATTACATTGAAGCTATCTTGCATAAACACACAGTAGGGGATGCAGGGCCTGCAGTTCAAAAAACAAGGAGTGTACTGTGAGACTCAGTGTATGTGAACCATATTCCTACATGTAATATTATCCAGGACAGTGCTACAGCAGTTATATCATAGTACTGCTTAAGTTACTAACCCCCGGGGGTGGTTGAAGTGGTAAGTGTTGAAAAAACAAACCTGGTGCACATATCTACTGTGCTCTTTGGTGCTAAATTACATCCACAAACCCAAATGAAAAAAAAAAAAAAAAACAGCAATCAAAGAAGACAGCAAAAGATATGCATCTAATAAAAGTGGAAAGACCAAATTCTACAATTCAGCTGGTTTCTGCCTCAAAAGACCCTTCTTCGATTATGCTTTTATAGAGAGTGAGGCCAGCACTTAAATTTAAAAAAAAATAATGCGGTCAACAATGACATTCTTGTATACCTTTTATTCCTTATGTGTTTGCATAGGAGTACTGGAGCTGTCTTGTTGCTAATGGAATAACAGCACACAGAAAAATGCACCTAGCACAGGACAAGTATTATGCTGCAGGCAGGAGATTCCTGAATAATTATAAGGTGGACAAAGTCTTCAGGGACCAAATGTTGCAGAAAATTATGCAGCAAATAAATGCTGTGGGTAGACAAAACTGGACAGTGTTGTAGGTGTGTCAGATGGTCACCATCGTGATTTTCCATGTGAAGAATAGGCCACAAGACATAGCTGCAGACACATCTGCTCCCACAAGACATCACCATCTGACAGAAATAGATCAGTTCTTTATTTCCTTTAATGGAGACTCTAATAGGACACTAATTCTGTGTGGTGGATTAGATGTGGGAGCTGGACAGGACCAGACTGTTTGTCATGTAGCACATTAGAACATGCACCTGATGTATGCAGACTCTACCATTTGCTTTACCGTCACCCAGGAACAGCTGGGCTTCAACTATAATCACTTGTATCACAGGTTATGACTGCCTATGTATCTACAGAGGACTGCATCAGGTGAACTGTATGACATGCCATTGCAAGTACAGACTGCTGAGTGCCACTGCACAGATTACTCAGCACAGCATGCTGCATTTCTGTCACCTGGGTTATCAGGCCTATAACTGACCCATCCTGCACAAACATGTGCTCACAGGCTATGTGTACTGCTGGCATGCAGCTGTCAGTCTGAGCCATGGTGGTGAGATTAACATATGTACCAGAGTCCACACAGTTAAGTTCTTTCTATGCTTTCACAGGTTCCACTGGGAGAGGATCCAGCAGTACAGGTCTGCACATGTCTGAGGTCAGAATATCTCTAGAGGCTGACAGTGATGGCATTGTCTCCATGCCTGCAGAGTAGTGGTTCTCTTATCTGATGTCTGTAGGAACCACATATGTGCTGCTCCACATTTAGCCACATCACATCTAGGAAATGGTGCAGGATTCATAATGCTGAGATGTGTGAAACTTCTAGCATGTCCTCAGCTGAAGGCTAAAAGGCTCCTATAGTAAGAATGGTTAATGCTATGCAAAGTTTTGTATCCACTGAGATAGGCATTCCATGTACCCCTACTTGAGTTTGAGAAGAGCTACAAGATACGCAAGTACCTGGCTTTAAGCCAGTGGTTTCTCAGCACTTAGGGCTCAAGTGCTGTGTAATTTTCGTTGCTGTTTTGGTTTTGTTAGGTGAGGGTTAAATACTTACCAAGCCCGCCTATATGGCACCAGTCAAGTAGCCATTGTATGGTACCTCTGGCCACACAGAAGTGATCAACTATGTCCAGGTCATGAAGGTTCATAAATTCATGAGTAAATACTAGGCTAGTTGCCCTTTTAGGCCATTTTAAACCTAGACAATTTCCGTTTTTGTGCATGAATGATGTCATGTTAGCCACTGATGGACCCTTCTGTAATATAGAGGGAGGTGTTGTAATATTGTGGACATTGTCTTCCAAAGCAGCCACTAACATATGCTGAGTGGCTATAGTATGATATGCTTGGTGATATACTTGACCACCTAGAAATGCTGATGTACAGAAAAATTAATCTGCACAGCTCATCATACCATTTTTATGCATATTTGAATTGCATTATCATGTTTGCATTCCTCATTTGTATACATGTTGACACTCATTTACATGCTATCTAGTCATTTGCATGCAATGCTTACAGGAATATTTTCTCTCCAAGTGAAATCATGCTATATGTGTCTCTGAACTGACCCCTCCTCATACATAGTCACTCGCTATGCTATTTTGCTTAACACAGTGCACTAATTGTTTCTGAGTACCCCCAAATAACATATAAGAAATGAAAAATGTATGCACAAATCAACCATTACTTGCTTTATAGTTATTTCCATACAAGACAACTTTTGGACATACGCTTTCCTGTTATATTTTGTTCTGTGTGAGAAATAGACACAAATTATCTAGGCTTCACATTCCACATTTTTCATTGGTTAATTGTCTCTTGAGTAATATTTAAATACACAGTGAATTTTTCGGCCTTTGTCTTTTGCTAAAAAGATTTCAAGTTTGCATAAACTAAAGCATTGCTGGCCATTTCCTGCTGGATGAGGAAAGTAAACCTATATTTTTTTGTCTGTGACTTATAGAACTGCTTTATTTTTATCTGTTCCATTTTGTTTTCTGTTCTAAGAAATCTGCTTGGCTGGGTATTTGTGTTCTGTGTGAGAGATAGACACCTAAATTATCTAGGCTGCACATTTTACATGTTTTTTTCTATCGGTTAATTGTCTCTTGAGTGATACTTAAATGCACAGTGAATTTCTGGGCCTTTGTGATTTACTGAAAAGATTTCAAGACTGCATAAACTAAAAGTACTGCTGGTGATTCCCTGCTAGTTTTTCTCACTCACCCTTCTGTTTGTTGCTCTTTTTTTTAAACCTGGTGATTTTAAGCTGCCAACCCCTCCTGTAAATTGAACTTAATAAGCTCCTCCCTTTCTACATTACTGTTGATATATTGATTTATTTGCCTTTCCTTACGATTATATTGAAAAAGTGCATTTTATCTCTCATTGTCTGTTCTACTGATATACTTGATCTGAGTTCATTATCTAGTTAGCTGTTGGATAAAGTAGTGTATTTTTACACTCTAGCAAGCACGTGTTTTTACATCAAGAGGTCAGTGGATTTTTTATCTAGTGAACTGGGTGTTAGTCTGGTCTGTTTAGGTTGGGAAACACTTGAGATTTCTGCAAGTAGTTTTATTGGCTGGAGAACTTATTAATTAAGTTATTTTATTTTTACTGCCTTTATAAATTCTGTACAATTGAGTGGCTCTTGGCTCATTTATACAAAGTGAAGTACTTTTATTGAATAATCACACTTTTGTAAGCGGTTTAATGTACACTGCTGTATCTGTATCTTTAAGTTTGTTTATAGTAGCATTTCACTCCAGACACTCCCTTACTGTGCTTTTACATTGGAAGGACTGTACTTTATAGCAAAAAAAAATACTGCCTACTGCTGCTTTGAGTAGTTAATTGCACTGTATTACATTGTATCTCTTAGTTGTAAGGCAGTTGTAGGTAGTTTTTGTGGTCTTTTAATGTATACATTGGTAATATATGTTTTATGAGATTTTGATATATATTATGTATAATATGTTTTTTATTTGTGATTCTCATTGGTTGATTTTTTTTATTGAATGGAGAATTGTATTGGAAATTTATGGCAACTGAATGTGATAAATTGTGTTCCTGAGAATGGAATTTCTCATCTGAAGAAGTCTACAGTTAGGCAAAAGATGCAGTGACTCATTAAAGCATTTTATGTACGTATTTGTGTGCTTTGTGACTGAATTGGGATTGTGATTAAAGCTTTTTTAACTGAAGCTGTTGTGGCTCTTCTATCAGTGCCTTTTCTTTGGTTATTAGTCAATTTTGGCACTGTTACTCTGTTTTTCTTGTTTAACAGTTTTTGTGGTCTTGTTGCTCTTGAGCTCCAGTCCGGCTATTCTACATTAAGAAGGTGTTTGTCTGCACCCTTGTAGTAGAAATGTACTGGTCTAACCTGTCTGATTTGGGGATTGCTGGTGAAAGGCTTATTGTGTGCTTTACTTACTGGTAGCTAGCTTAATACTTGTTTTTCTTTGCTCATATTTAAGCCCCGCACTTGAGCAGTGCTGCTCTTCACTCAGAGGTGGTTAGCAGTGCCCTATATAAACACAAAAGCCTATATGCATATTTTTACCTAAACAGCTGTCAATGAAATTCTTCCAAGCTTTTCTGCTGCTCTAGGAGCAGTTCAGTTGCTCAGTGAGCAGCACAGCCTTTTTGATCAATCTTAGCCTGCACAAAGTATAGTTCCATCTTGTAGTCTCGGCACTAACACCACAGTCATGTCAAATTAACCCATTCCCTTCCCTAACAAAACATATAATAAGAGTTTGCTCTCATGAATGGGCAGTTTCCCATCACCTCTCTGGCCAGCCTCATAGACATGGACATCCTGAGGCAATGCAGCAATTGCCCCATGTATACTGACAACCACTTCCTCCTAAAACAAACAGATACTTTATGTGAGAGATGTAGTTACATTATGAAATTGAAGGCAAAACTCTCATATAAGGACAAACTGAATGCCAGATTGTCAGCACACACACCCTTCCCACACTAAATAAGGACATGACACATAAGCCTGCATATGCGGAGGTACTCACTAGTAACTTACCAAAAGGTCAGAGGCCTCCCAAAGAGAAACTACTTACATAACAATGCAAAAAACAACCACAACACATAAGAACACACACATCAGTGTTTCAACAAACAAGTCCTTAAGGCATAACACCACAAAACCTAATGTACTGGTCATAGTTGACTACATTGTAAGACACAAGGATGTTCTCCTCACTAGGCTGGATAAGGAGTGGTTGCAGTTAGCTGCCTGCCAGGTGCCAGGATCCATCAAGTCACTCAAGTACTCAAGCCACTCAACCACAAGTACTGGTATGACTCCATCATAGTTCATGTGGGGGTAAATTACTTGAGATGTACCTCAATGAACTGTATAAAAGAGATATGACTGAGCTTTCAAATTATGTATCACCAGCCGGTATAAGCCTAGCCTTAAGCAGTAGTCTATCTTCTCCAAGGTTGTTGCCACAATACAAACAAAAAATGATTGACTTTCACAATTGGCTTAACTTCTGGCATTAGTCCAAGGGGATCCAATATTTGTCTTCCTGGGAAGACATGGTCGACGGGCCACATTGCTTTGGAAGAGATGGTCAATGCATGTCTCCTGTAGGCTTTTGGATACTGGCAAAGACATTAGCCTCCCCTATTGTGCCTTTTTTAGGCAGTGTCAAAATAACCAACCTCCCAACAACACAAAAGCTCTATAGATAAACTCAAGGTTCTGCTGCTTAATGCTAGGAGTCTAAACAAAAAATTGCACTGCCTGGAAGCACTCCTCACTTTGAAAGATGCTGATATCTGTGCAGTCACAGAGATGTGATTCAAAGGTGTGGAAAGCACCCCAGCCATGCAGGGCTACAATGACTTCCATACATTCAGACCACAAACTGAGCATGAACAAACCAAAGGAGGAGGTGTATCCATCTTCATTAAGGATAAGTATATCTTAAGACTGGTCAAACCTTATGACTCTCTTGAGCTACTAAATGTCCAATTAACTATAGGCAAATCCCCCTACCACATCATAGCTAGCTACTGGTCCCCCACCATGAAACAAGAAAAGCATATTACATACCTGGATTTACTGGAGTCACTTGCCATTCAGCCCAACACCTTACTCATGGAGGAGTTTATTTATCCTACCATTGACTGAGAAACACATATGACCAAAAACATGCTAGCTCAGAAGTTCTTAGATTTTGTCAGTGCAAATGCTCTGGAACAGCTAGTCAGCACACTGACAAGCATACCACTCAACTGTACATATTTTCACAGAATGTCCAGATTTTGGCCTCATATTTTAGGTCCTTTTTTCATAAAATTGAGGTTTTCTGGCAAATTAGTCGCAAATCATTAAAGACTGAAGTTAGAAAGTAATGATGGACATTTGATTTTCAGACTTCATATCCTTCAGAAAATTCATGCTAATGCAACACCTATTTTTCTATCAACTTTCTCAGTCGTAAGAACAATATTTAAAAACTTTTCCTATTTTTGGTCCTTTGTCTCACTTTTATTTGTGGATTTGTTCAGATTTCTTGCTCTATGAGGTTGAGAGGTATGCCCACAAGAGCCTCAATAGTCCTGAACATAGTACTCAGTAACATGGGAAAGCATTGCACCCCCCACCCCATGTGATGTCCTCCCTGGTAAGATCGGACCATATATCAGTCTTGTTCGATCTAATTGTATGACCAAATACCCCATCAAGCTAAAAAATGCTTATGAATTTTTCAAAAACAAACAACCTCCTACTAAATGATGGTATAAGAAGTTTCAAAGCCCCGTCGAACTCAGATAACACAAACTTCTATACAGAGGTGTACACCAATGCCCTGTATAACCACTTAAGCAGTTGTATAGAATAGCCTATACCTGACCGAATTAAAACCACGTCTTGACAAAAAAACAAGCCACCCTTGTGTATCCCTAGTATAAACACTCTATACAGCAAGAGAAAGAAAGAAACTAATGTCCACGAACAAGAGGGAACTGGCTCAGCAGAGGAATAAATCCCTTTCTAGCTTAAACAAACCAATGGTATAACACATGCCTCTCTTTTGCTAATTTGATTTATGTGCAAAAATAAAAAAGGAGAAAAAAAACCTCAAGCTCAGCAAATCTTGAGATTCCAAAAGTGTGTCACTGAAATGGTACATTGGTGATACATTTTCAGACTTTGCAAATGAGAGAGAGAGAGAGTAAGAGTGAGAGAGTGAGAGTGAGAGAGAGAGATAGAGGGATTACATCTGTATTACTTATTTGCACTCAAGTAGTTTTTTTTTTTATTTCCTGCAGTGGGTGTCCTTTGACCCTGTTGTTATGAATTGCCTCATTCTGTAGCAATCTTCTAGATGCGTGGATGCCCAAACGTTTATTCTCATTCGGGTGCATAGCATACATCTCTGTCTGGATGACTGTAGTTTGAACTATGGTTGTTGTTCTGGAATATTTAACCACTCCTGTGTTTTATATTGTAAGCCATTGGTAATCACACCACAGAAAGGGTAAAGATGAAGGATAAACAAATGAGGAAGGAAGAGGATCACACATGAGTGGAAGGTGCTTGTGCAGTAAGTAAAATCTCTCAGGGATCAAGCAGCATGAGGTTAGCTTGGAGTACACTTGCCTGCCAGATTTCCGTAAGCCTTTCATCATGCCTTCCTAGCTACTGTTCTGTGCCTCTTTGAGATCCTTTCTGTATTGATGGGAGCTGGGTGAATGTGAGTGTTTAGCCTGTTTTTCAATAAGGCTATTACATTTGCTGGATTGTTCATTTATTATAGAAAACATAGACTTCTGTATGTACTCTTTGTGTTTATACTCTGCATCTGTATACTTAATGTGTGTACATACAAATATGAGTTGGTTTACTATCAATACTGCGAAAGGCAAAACATTTGCCATTCCCAATACTGAAATACACCACCAAACCCAGAAACTTGATTCCTACACAATGTCAACCCAGATGATCGACACATTTGAGTCGACATTGTCACTGAAAACATCACGTGATATCCATAAAGGAGCTGATGTCAATCAAACTTCTATACGACATATCACATTTTTGCAGGGGGGGCAACCCCCCTGCACCCCACCTGTGGGGGGGGCTACGCCCCCAACACCACCTGTTAATAATATATTCCAACTCCAAGGTTGCACTACAGTGGGGATATGGATGAATTTCCAATACCCACTGTACCGCGATCTCTGTACAGTTTGTCAAACACACTTATGCGAATGCAGTACTGCGTTCGCATAAGTGTGTTCAGCAACCCCATATATTTGACATTGTGCAAACGGCAATCTGATTTTATGCAGCATACGTGCCGACAGCTTGTCATTTGCATAATTGATAGTGAGCCATATGAGTTGTATATTGTGGTTTGCTCTCAGATTAATGGGCACAGTCATCTTTTCACTATTGTGCAGAAACAGTACGTTTCAGTGTTGTCCTGTCATACAAATTCCTTACTCTTTAAAGCAGATATTGTATATTGTGTCCCTTATTTTTTTTATTATTGTTAAGAAAGATGTAGGAAAAAGGAATGTAGTTACATACCTTAACCAGTATTTTTATATTATGTCTAATTTGTTATATTTAAACTGCTGATGTTTTTGGTCTTTTTGAAGATTGTAAAAATTATTGTTCTTAAAATGTTTTGTAATAATTTGGAGCTTTTTTCCCTGGGTCTCTGCTGAAAATGGGCTTCTACCCAGTCTGATTATCCTGATAATTAAATAGCAATAAATAAAAAAATAAATAATAGAATGATAAATCATCTGATGAAGAATTAAAAGAAAAGTGAGGGGGACTTATGCACTGTGTGGGAAGACAGGAAAATGTGTAGAAATCTTTGCATATACTTGTAATATTTTGTGCACAGTATAGTGGTCTTGTTTTGATTATATGTGTTGTGACAAAGGGAAATACTGCCAGTCCAGCTAGCTGGAATTTTTTAAATAAGTATATGTCCTTTATGAATATTAATATGATTCATATATAAATGTGACAAAAGGAGATACTGCAGTCCAGCTATCTGGAATTTTGTAAGTGGTTGCGTGTCATTTGTGAATATCAACATAATGTGTATGCCTGTGTTATAAATGTATTAGAACGGTATGTCTTATTGTATAGACGTGTGCTGAAGAGATATTTTTATGCACTATTGTAGTTGCTTAACAGGGGAGACTGAAACACAGAAAATTAACTTGCAAAACTTCAGAAGAATGGTTGAGGTTAAGTTACTTTATAGCTGGGCCATAAATAAAAGAATGTTATCTTTCAGTTTCAGTCAACAGGAGACAGGATGTCTATACTAGGGGAGTCTCTGTGTTGCATTGAAAAAGAGATAATTACTAGGCATGAGATGCAGAAGTGTTTTATTGTTTTAGGACTTCCAGGATCGGCAAACATCTAAGGAAAAGCATTTGTTTATGTATTCTCACAGGTAGATGCTAAATGCTACCTCAGTGGTTGCTTTTGAGCCTGGTAACTGAAGTCTGATGACAAAAAGTGATGTCATGCTGCAAGTATCCAAGAAGCAATATTTGAGATATTAATTTAAGAACACTCTGAGAGAGAGAGAGAGAGAGAGAGAGAGAGAGACTGTGCATTTTGTATTTTGTCTTTGACCTGGCAGCATCAGCTGGGAAAACCCACTCATCACCTCTGCCTTGCCTGGCTCTGTAAGTAAGTTAACTAGGTAGAGTAATTTCTTTTAGATTAAGTAAGGCATATAGTAAAGATTAGTTTAGATGTTTTCTGTATTTATGCAAGACTGCCCTGCAATGCTGTTTTAAATATTTCCTGTGATTTCGAACTCTGAAGTTACTGTGATGATTTACTGAGTATTTTCTTGTTCTTTTATTATTTATTATTAAATATATTTAAATCTATCTTTGTGGCTGATATTTGTGAGACATATTTAAGCTCTTAGGGTACCTGCATATCTATTTGGTGACACTGTGCAGGCCACTCCCAATAGCCTTCCTCTTGGGCAAACTACCATTCGTATTAACACTTGCATTACACAGTAAGCTTGGACACCCTTTTTTAAGGGCCTTACAGTAGTTGATAAGGAGTGGCTGGTGGCAGGGAGAACTACCTTATAGTCTTGGCAGAAGGGGAATATCTAGTAAACCTGTGCCAGTCTTTCCCAGATGTGTGTGTTTGTGTATAAATCAAATCTCAAAAAGTGTGTGTGTGTGTGTGTGTGTGTGTGTGTGTGTGTGTGTGTGTGTGTGTGTGTGTGTGTGTGTGTGTGCGTGTGCGTGTGCGTGTGTGTGTGTGTGTGTGTGTGTGTGTCAGCTACTTGGGCAGGGACATGAAGCACTGGTTGGACAGAAAGGGTGCTGGAGGTCTTGGCTTAGCCACTCAGCTGAGATCTCAACCCTATATCTGTGCCAGTTGGGAGTCTTATTGGGGATCTGAAGAAAGAGGGAGAAACTAGACCCAGACTGACTGTAGTCTCCATACCTTCCAACCGTACCAAATTACTTGGTTTTTACCAAGTTTTGGGGTCCAAATACTGGGGTGCCGTGATTCCCGAGTGGCACTCCTTCATTTCCAATTTTTTGGAGCTGTTTTCTTTTTCACTGTTTTAACTGACATCATCACGTGCGCGATGACGTCAGCTCCATTGGAATTAAGGTCTAGGGCACTGGACGCATTTCCAGCTGTTCAAATGCTCTGTGAGTGGGAAGGAAGAATCAGAAGGAAACAAGTTTTTAGTATCTGCGAATGGGAAGTCTGGCTTCACTTGTGAGTGGGTCGGAAAGTCCTGGATACTGCAGTGTGAACAGAAAGATTCTGATTCTTCTGGCTGCACTCGAGAAGGTAGAGAAAACTTGTTGCGATGTTATTCTGGGCTTGAGCAGTGTGTGTGTGTGTGTGTGTGTGTGTGTGTGTGTGTGTGTGTGTGTGTGTGTGTGCATATGGACTCCTTGACTCATTAAGAAAAACAGACTTTTTTAAAAAAACATTTGCACAACTAACTTTGATCAGGATTTTCATTCAATTGCCTGTATGGACAAATGGATCAGCATCATGTCCTTAAGACATTTTTGGTACAGCCTTCATGTTACAGAAGCCAAGAAATTTTTTCCACTGCTTCTAGTCAGAATGTACAGCCTGTGGTAAAGATCCTAAAGGAGGTATAAACAGCTAAACTAGGAAGACAAGTAGGTAGCTAATTCTGCCTGTAGAACAGTGCCAGCATTTCCAGACCTCATTTAAACACCATCCTTGTTTATTATTTTATTTCTCCTTTGTTAATTAGTAAGTGAATTGGTCCTTAGACCCCTTTTATCCATGACCCAGATGCAACTCATAAATATTAAGTGGCTATGATATGGATATCACACCACAGCGATAAGGGAAATATACTTTAGCACCTGGCGCAAGTAATGTATTACTTCCTGTTTGAAATAACTGGATTATCTGAAGCTGGGTTCGATTAATTAATGAAGTGCAGATGGTCTCAGGTCTGGATTATGAAAGCTTCTCCAATAAATTTTGTTTTTATATTATTTTTGGTGGAGTACATTTGAAAAAATTATGTATGCATTCTGTCCATTCTTTTCTTTCTGCCCTTGTGATTTTGAAATGTCATGAAATAAGGAGTAAAAGAAGCGGTTGTAAGAATGTATAACATTTTCCTCATATAGCCAGTTTCCTTTTTCTGTTTCATACATCATGATGTGCTAAGTTTTTACTTCAATAGTCCAAGGGCCACATAGTTTTTTGATATTGTTGGTATAAATTAAAATGCATGTTGTAAAGTCATAACTCGTGTATCTAGAAGAGTTTCTGCTTACTTGTGCATTAAAAACAGGCTGGCTGATTGTGTCATGGACAGCTTAAGAGGCTGATTCTGATTCTGGCTGCACTTGAGAAGGTAGGAACACTTGTAACGTTATTCTTGGCTTGAACAGTGTGTGCATGTGTGTGTGTGTGTGTGTGTGTGTGTGTGTGTGTGTGTGTGTGTGTGTGTGTGTGTGTGTGTGTGTCAGGGCTCTGGATGCATTTTCTGCTGTTCAAAGGCTCTGTGAGTGAGAAGGAAGGAAACAGAAGGAAACAAGTTTTTAGTATCTGCGAACAGGAAGTCTGGCTGCACTTGCGAGCGTGTCAGGAATTCCTGGGTACTACAGTGTGAATGGAAAGATTCTGATTCTGGTTTCACTCGAGAAGGTAAGGAACACTTGTTGCAACATTATTCTGGGCTTGCGCAGTGTGTGTGTGTGTGTGTGTGTGTGTGTGTGTGTGTGTGTGTGTGTGTGTGTGTGTGTGTGTGCTGTCACATTTACATTGCTGTGGAGCTACAGAGCTACAGAGGTCTGAGAATGAGCAGCTTAACTAAATTGTTTCATGAACTGGTAAGTTATAAAATGCAGAGAAACACTACCTGCTACTCTATATTACACAAGCAGTTTGTTTCAGACACTCATGTGCCATTTATTAGAGCTGTTACAGGTTACTTGTCATGGTTTGAAATCCAGCATGACTGGCAACAGATACTTCCTCTGTTGCTGAAATTTGGGCACTGCAAATAAAGATTCTTTCTGAGTACAACACAGGGTCTTCTAAAGCTGACTTTAGGAAGAAGTAATTTTTAGTTATTTCCCAACATAATAGTATCCCATTTGATGCTGATTAAGGAACACTTTTTCAGTATAAAACAGCTTACAGGAAAGCCGTGTTGTAAAGGGAATACACCTTCCCACTGAATTTAGTCAGTAGTCTTAGTAGTTTCTATTTTTCTTTGGCCTTCCCTAGCTTTGTCCCACAGCACTCAGTGCCCAACATCTATTGCTGAGTCTACCAACTTTACCTAAAACCCTGAGACTTACTCCAGTATTGGCTGGGGCCCATACATGTCATAAAAGGCATCATGGTGGGATGTCAGTCCTCTACCATCTGTCAGGGGACTTTTTATTTATGACCTACCTTGTTACTGCTTCCCTTTCTTTGCTATACCTGGGGTTATGCCCATGCAGTGAGAATGTAAGGTATAGCTCCTCAGTCCTTACCTTTGCATCAGCGCAGCCATGCACCACCCTTTCACCTCTTTGGACTCTACCTCTCTAGCCATACAACATCCCTGTTCTCCACCAGATATCATCATGGGAGATGGCATCAATCCCTCCCTGCTGCTTCATCAGACACTTGAGCCTGTATTCAGACCTGGGTCACCTGTGCATTAGTTGGGGATTTATCACTCTATGCCACAGGGCAGCTGTTTAATAAGCAGTGTTTAATTAAACAAGAATATATTATATTTATCTCATCAAAACAAAAGACCTTCTACAGTTTTGAATGAAATGCTGTATTAGGTGTTTGTGTTCATTTTCTGACTTTAAAATAAAACTATAGTTATGTCATGAGACTTAATCTTCAAGATGTTGAATTCCTAGTATTTCTCAAAGCAATTTTATAAAATAAAAGAATGATAATTATTGTGTTACTTTTTTTTACTCACAAAAGCACAATACTTAGTAAACTAAATGTCTGCATGGAATCTGACATTTCAGAACATGATATCAGCAGAACATGTTAGTTTCCTTTAATTATTGCTTGTAGTTTACCAGTCTGCTTTATGAGCTGATCAACCTTTGGAATTTGTTTTGGTTTTTGTTTATTTAAAGATCCAATAAATAACGCAAACAGTGTCTGTATAGCAAGATGTCTATGGCTTACACTACTGTCATTTATATATATATATATATATATATATATATATATATATATATATATATATAGATTGTGTGGGTGTGGAAGTAGACTTTTATGATGGAAATGTTCTGAATTGCGCAGTTTTGTCATTGGTTCATGCATTTTGTTTCATGCCTACTGGAAAAAATGTTCAAACAATATATTTAAAATGTGCTCTAACACGTGTGCTGTATTATACAAGGAATATCATTTAATAAATCTGGAAGGTGTATCAAAGAACACGTGTGTTTCTTGTTTTGTGTTCCAGGGGCCAATGATTTGAAAACAGTCCAAAGGTAATCTTTATCCACCACTGGTCAGGTGCATTTTCTTTGGATGTGGTGTGGGTTTCAATGCTGTTTTAATGCTTGTGAGTTTCAAGGGCAGAGAAGTTTTAATGCCAAGTCTATTTTCATTGTGAAATAGTATTGCTTTGTTTAGCAGATGTCTATTAGTGTTTGTGCATTGTGCTATAAAATGTAAAAATAAAATCCAAATAATCATTGTAGAAGTAAAGCAGTATGCACACATTATTGCTTATGGTAAATGGTGTGAAACAGCCAGGTAATGGGACATTGGAATGACTGCAGGAGGACTCTGGTGCCATACTTTGGTTGTCTGTTCTTCAGTTTGCATTTGAAAATTGGTATCCCACAATTCCAATGGAATGGGAGGGGTTACATAATTATGTATGCAAATTTTATGTTAATCAGTACAGATTTGTACCTATTTTTTATGGGTCTTGTCCAGATTTTGATGTTTCCAAGTTGAGAGGTATGGTGTTCTCTGTGTGCTCTTAAGGGAAATTGCACTTTACTGTGTGTGTACTTATCCTCCCAGTGTGTACATCACCCACTGTTGGTACTGTTGAGGATTGAGGCTCCTTGATTACTGGGTCAGTGGTGGGGCGTCACATGTGTATGTGCATGTCATGGTTTGTTTTGATTAATGAGGAGGCAGACTGTGTATATTCATGACAGAAGCTACTTGAAATGTAAGACTATGGCGATTTTTTGCCTTGAAATTCATCCAAATTTAACATCAGGGATATTCAAAAGGTAACTTTTTTGGTTGCAGGTAAGGAGACAGGTGCTATACCTAGATATGATTTATATATCCTCACAAGCATTTGTCTCCTCAGTTTGTAAATTGCTTGTTTTCTCAGGCATCACTTACTTCATCCTTGAAAATAAGACTGAATATATTTCTTTACATGTGTTTTCCCCGAGGCAATCATTTGATAAAACGGTTTTAAAAAAGCTCTAAAATTCACCTCAAAGCATTTGAAATCCCATGGCTTCTAGCAGCCTAAAAACCCCAGACCCCCATCTTAATGCACTTATTTATTCCACGGTAATTATACTAAAGCCTTTGCCACTTAGAGCATGTCGAAAGGATGCTGGAAAAAAAGATGAAGAATAACAAAAAAAAACAGATGAGAAAAAGTCATCTGAATGGTGAATGGAGATCAGAGTGTAGGGAACCGGGGACCAGGACCCTCTGCCTAGGACACTATTTCATCTACGTTCATCTCTGTATATTACCTCCCACTTCCTATTGGTCAACTTTCTAAACTGTGTCCCCCTTTCTACAAATTCCTAGCTCTGCCACTACAAACAAACTGCAGATCTTGTCAAGTCCTCCAAAGCTAATTACAAAGTAAAAACAGCTTCCCTGCCTAAGGATTATCACAAGACATTCTTTAACTAGATCCAAAATCTAAAATGGAATACCCAGCTATGAGCTGAACTGGTTGTGGATGGCACCACCCATACTCAATTGGAGATAATAGACAATCTGCTAGCTGACAGATTTGGAGCAAACTTCACCCCCCCCCCCACCCCCTGTAGTCATTATCCCAAAGTATACCTGCCACCATTCCTCAGCCTATTATCTCAAGAGAGCAGGTCATCTCAGTGGTCTCCAAGGTCAAAAACATAG